>NW_027144032.1:0-43105 GCF_026170545.1 Melanerpes formicivorus | reverse complement strand
AAACTTCTGGAGGCAGTCAAAATGATCCTTAGAATTCTTCCCTACCTTATTCCTGTGCTGAGATACAGGCTGCTCCAACCTGCTGTAAAATGCTTGATTTCGAGAGTGAGCGAAACTAATGAAAACATTGTTGGGGTAAAACCTAAAGGGAAAGACCTAGCACCAAATCCAATTTGCCATCTGATCTAACTTCTGGAGGCAGTCAAAATGATCCTTAGAATTCTTCCCTACCTTATTCCTGTGCTGAGATACAGGCTGCTCCAACCTGCTGTAAAATGCTTGATTTCGAGAGTGAGCGAAACTAATGAAAACATTGTTGGGGTAAAACCTAAAGGGAAAGACCTAGCACCAAATCCAATTTGCCATCTGATCTAACTTCTGGAGGCAGTCAAAATGAGTATTTGAATTCTTCCCTACCTTATTCCTGTGCTGAGATACAGGCTGCTCCAACCTGCTGTAAAATGCTTGATTTCGAGAGTGAGCGAAACTAATGAAAACATTGTTGGGGTAAAACCTAAAGGGAAAGACCTAGCACCAAATCCAATTTGCCATCTGATCTAACTTCTGGAGGCAGTCAAAATGATCCTTAGAATTCTTCCCTACCTTATTCCTGTGCTGAGATACAGGCTGCTCCAACCTGCTGTAAAATGCTTGATTTCGAGAGTGAGCGAAACTAATGAAAACATTGTTGGGGTAAAACCTAAAGGGAAAGACCTAGCACCAAATTCCATTGGCCATCTGATCTAACTTCTGGAGGCAGTCAAAATGATCCTTAGAATTCTTCCCTACCTTATTCCTGTGCTGAGATACAGGCTGCTCCAACCTGCTGTAAAATGCTTGATTTCGAGAGTGAGCGAAACTAATGAAAACATTGTTGGGGTAAAACCTAAAGGGAAAGACCTAGCACCAAATCCAATTTGCCATCTGATCTAACTTCTGGAGGCAGTCAAAATGATCCTTAGAATTCTTCCCTACCTTATTCCTGTGCTGAGATACAGGCTGCTCCAACCTGCTGTAAAATGCTTGATTTCGAGAGTGAGCAAAACTAATGAAAACATTGTTGGGGTAAAACCTAAAGGGAAAGACCTAGCACCAAATCCAATTTGCCATCTGATCTAACTTCTGGAGGCAGTCAAAATGATCCTTAGAATTCTTCCCTACCTTATTCCTGTGCTGAGATACAGGCTGCTCCAACCTGCTGTAAAATGCTTGATTTCGAGAGTGAGCGAAACTAATGAAAACATTGTTGGGGTAAAACCTAAAGGGAAAGACCTAGCACCAAATTCCATTGGCCATCTGATCTAACTTCTGGAGGCAGTCAAAATGATCCTTAGAATTCTTCCCTACCTTATTCCTGTGCTGAGATACAGGCTGCTCCAACCTGCTGTAAAATGCTTGATTTCGAGAGTGAGCGAAACTAATGAAAACATTGTTGGGGTAAAACCTAAAGGGAAAGACCTAGCACCAAATCCAATTTGCCATCTGATCTAACTTCTGGAGGCAGTCAAAATGATCCTTAGAATTCTTCCCTACCTTATTCCTGTGCTGAGATACAGGCTGCTCCAACCTGCTGTAAAATGCTTGATTTCGAGAGTGAGCGAAACTAATGAAAACATTGTTGGGGTAAAACCTAAAGGGAAAGACCTAGCACCAAATCCAATTTGCCATCTGATCTAACTTCTGGAGGCAGTCAAAATGATCCTTAGAATTCTTCCCTACCTTATTCCTGTGCTGAGATACAGGCTGCTCCAACCTGCTGTAAAATGCTTGATTTCCAGAGTGAGCGAAACTAATGAAAACATTGTTGGGGTAAAACCTAAAGGGAAAGACCTAGCACCAAATTCCATTGGCCATCTGATCTAACTTCTGGAGGCAGTCAAAATGATCCTTAGAATTCTTCCCTACCTTATTCCTGTGCTGAGATACAGGCTGCTCCAACCTGCTGTAAAATGCTTGATTTCGAGAGTGAGCGAAACTAATGAAAACATTGTTGGGGTAAAACCTAAAGGGAAAGACCTAGCACCAAATCCAATTTGCCATCTGATCTAACTTCTGGAGGCAGTCAAAATGATCCTTAGAATTCTTCCCTACCTTATTCCTGTGCTGAGATACAGGCTGCTCCAACCTGCTGTAAAATGCTTGATTTCGAGAGTGAGCGAAACTAATGAAAACATTGTTGGGGTAAAACCTAAAGGGAAAGACCTAGCACCAAATCCAATTTGCCATCTGATCTAACTTCTGGAGGCAGTCAAAATGATCCTTAGAATTCTTCCCTACCTTATTCCTGTGCTGAGATACAGGCTGCTCCAACCTGCTGTAAAATGCTTGATTTCGAGAGTGAGCGAAACTAATGAAAACATTGTTGGGGTAAAACCTAAAGGGAAAGACCTAGCACCAAATCCAATTTGCCATCTGATCTAACTTCTGGAGGCAGTCAAAATGATCCTTAGAATTCTTCCCTACCTTATTCCTGTGCTGAGATACAGGCTGCTCCAACCTGCTGTAAAATGCTTGATTTCGAGAGTGAGCAAAACTAATGAAAACATTGTTGGGGTAAAACCTAAAGGGAAAGACCTAGCACCAAATTCCATTGGCCATCTGATCTAACTTCTGGAGGCAGTCAAAATGAGTATTTGAATTCTTCCCTACCTTATTCCTGTGCTGAGATACAGGCTGCTCCAACCTGCTGTAAAATGCTTGATTTCGAGAGTGAGCGAAACTAATGAAAACATTGTTGGGGTAAAACCTAAAGGGAAAGACCTAGCACCAAATCCAATTTGCCATCTGATCTAACTTCTGGAGGCAGTCAAAATGATCCTTAGAATTCTTCCCTACCTTATTCCTGTGCTGAGATACAGGCTGCTCCAACCTGCTGTAAAATGCTTGATTTCGAGAGTGAGCGAAACTAATGAAAACATTGTTGGGGTAAAACCTAAAGGGAAAGACCTAGCACCAAATCCAATTTGCCATCTGATCTAACTTCTGGAGGCAGTCAAAATGATCCTTAGAATTCTTCCCTACCTTATTCCTGTGCTGAGATACAGGCTGCTCCAACCTGCTGTAAAATGCTTGATTTCGAGAGTGAGCGAAACTAATGAAAACATTGTTGGGGTAAAACCTAAAGGGAAAGACCTAGCACCAAATCCAATTTGCCATCTGATCTAACTTCTGGAGGCAGTCAAAATGATCCTTAGAATTCTTCCCTACCTTATTCCTGTGCTGAGATACAGGCTGCTCCAACCTGCTGTAAAATGCTTGATTTCGAGAGTGAGCAAAACTAATGAAAACATTGTTGGGGTAAAACCTAAAGGGAAAGACCTAGCACCAAATCCAATTTGCCATCTGATCTAACTTCTGGAGGCAGTCAAAATGATCCTTAGAATTCTTCCCTACCTTATTCCTGTGCTGAGATACAGGCTGCTCCAACCTGCTGTAAAATGCTTGATTTCGAGAGTGAGCGAAACTAATGAAAACATTGTTGGGGTAAAACCTAAAGGGAAAGACCTAGCACCAAATCCAATTTGCCATCTGATCTAACTTCTGGAGGCAGTCAAAATGATCCTTAGAATTCTTCCCTACCTTATTCCTGTGCTGAGATACAGGCTGCTCCAACCTGCTGTAAAATGCTTGATTTCGAGAGTGAGCGAAACTAATGAAAACATTGTTGGGGGTAAAACCTAAAGGGAAAGACCTAGCACCAAATCCAATTTGCCATCTGATCTAACTTCTGGAGGCAGTCAAAATGATCCTTAGAATTCTTCCCTACCTTATTCCTGTGCTGAGATACAGGCTGCTCCAACCTGCTGTAAAATGCTTGATTTCGAGAGTGAGCGAAACTAATGAAAACATTGTTGGGGTAAAACCTAAAGGGAAAGACCTAGCACCAAATTCCATTGGCCATCTGATCTAACTTCTGGAGGCAGTCAAAATGATCCTTAGAATTCTTCCCTACCTTATTCCTGTGCTGAGATACAGGCTGCTCCAACCTGCTGTAAAATGCTTGATTTCGAGAGTGAGCGAAACTAATGAAAACATTGTTGGGGTAAAACCTAAAGGGAAAGACCTAGCACCAAATCCAATTTGCCATCTGATCTAACTTCTGGAGGCAGTCAAAATGATCCTTAGAATTCTTCCCTACCTTATTCCTGTGCTGAGATACAGGCTGCTCCAACCTGCTGTATAAATGCTTGATTTCGAGAGTGAGCGAAACTAATGAAAACATTGTTGGGGTAAAACCTAAAGGGAAAGACCTAGCACCAAATCCAATTTGCCATCTGATCTAACTTCTGGAGGCAGTCAAAATGATCCTTAGAATTCTTCCCTACCTTATTCCTGTGCTGAGATACAGGCTGCTCCAACCTGCTGTAAAATGCTTGATTTCGAGAGTGAGCGAAACTAATGAAAACATTGTTGGGGTAAAACCTAAAGGGAAAGACCTAGCACCAAATTCCATTGGCCATCTGATCTAACTTCTGGAGGCAGTCAAAATGATCCTTAGAATTCTTCCCTACCTTATTCCTGTGCTGAGATACAGGCTGCTCCAACCTGCTGTAAAATGCTTGATTTCGAGAGTGAGCGAAACTAATGAAAACATTGTTGGGGTAAAACCTAAAGGGAAAGACCTAGCACCAAATCCAATTGGCCATCTGATCTAACTTCTGGAGGCAGTCAAAATGATCCTTAGAATTCTTCCCTACCTTATTCCTGTGCTGAGATACAGGCTGCTCCAACCTGCTGTAAAATGCTTGATTTCGAGAGTGAGCGAAACTAATGAAAACATTGTTGGGGTAAAACCTAAAGGGAAAGACCTAGCACCAAATCCAATTTGCCATCTGATCTAACTTCTGGAGGCAGTCAAAATGATCCTTAGAATTCTTCCCTACCTTATTCCTGTGCTGAGATACAGGCTGCTCCAACCTGCTGTAAAATGCTTGATTTCGAGAGTGAGCGAAACTAATGAAAACATTGTTGGGGTAAAACCTAAAGGGAAAGACCTAGCACCAAATCCAATTTGCCATCTGATCTAACTTCTGGAGGCAGTCAAAATGATCCTTAGAATTCTTCCCTACCTTATTCCTGTGCTGAGATACAGGCTGCTCCAACCTGCTGTAAAATGCTTGATTTCGAGAGTGAGCAAAACTAATGAAAACATTGTTGGGGTAAAACCTAAAGGGAAAGACCTAGCACCAAATTCCATTGGCCATCTGATCTAACTTCTGGAGGCAGTCAAAATGATCCTTAGAATTCTTCCCTACCTTATTCCTGTGCTGAGATACAGGCTGCTCCAACCTGCTGTAAAATGCTTGATTTCGAGAGTGAGCGAAACTAATGAAAACATTGTTGGGGTAAAACCTAAAGGGAAAGACCTAGCACCAAATCCAATTTGCCATCTGATCTAACTTCTGGAGGCAGTCAAAATGATCCTTAGAATTCTTCCCTACCTTATTCCTGTGCTGAGATACAGGCTGCTCCAACCTGCTGTAAAATGCTTGATTTCGAGAGTGAGCGAAACTAATGAAAACATTGTTGGGGTAAAACCTAAAGGGAAAGACCTAGCACCAAATCCAATTTGCCATCTGATCTAACTTCTGGAGGCAGTCAAAATGATCCTTAGAATTCTTCCCTACCTTATTCCTGTGCTGAGATACAGGCTGCTCCAACCTGCTGTAAAATGCTTGATTTCGAGAGTGAGCGAAACTAATGAAAACATTGTTGGGGTAAAACCTAAAGGGAAAGACCTAGCACCAAATCCAATTTGCCATCTGATCTAACTTCTGGAGGCAGTCAAAATGATCCTTAGAATTCTTCCCTACCTTATTCCTGTGCTGAGATACAGGCTGCTCCAACCTGCTGTAAAATGCTTGATTTCGAGAGTGAGCAAAACTAATGAAAACATTGTTGGGGTAAAACCTAAAGGGAAAGACCTAGCACCAAATCCAATTTGCCATCTGATCTAACTTCTGGAGGCAGTCAAAATGATCCTTAGAATTCTTCCCTACCTTATTCCTGTGCTGAGATACAGGCTGCTCCAACCTGCTGTAAAATGCTTGATTTCGAGAGTGAGCGAAACTAATGAAAACATTGTTGGGGTAAAACCTAAAGGGAAAGACCTAGCACCAAATCCAATTTGCCATCTGATCTAACTTCTGGAGGCAGTCAAAATGATCCTTAGAATTCTTCCCTACCTTATTCCTGTGCTGAGATACAGGCTGCTCCAACCTGCTGTAAAATGCTTGATTTCGAGAGTGAGCGAAACTAATGAAAACATTGTTGGGGTAAAACCTAAAGGGAAAGACCTAGCACCAAATCCAATTTGCCATCTGATCTAACTTCTGGAGGCAGTCAAAATGATCCTTAGAATTCTTCCCTACCTTATTCCTGTGCTGAGATACAGGCTGCTCCAACCTGCTGTAAAATGCTTGATTTCGAGAGGGAGCGAAACTAATGAAAACATTGTTGGGGTAAAACCTAAAGGGAAAGACCTAGCACCAAATCCAATTTGCCATCTGATCTAACTTCTGGAGGCAGTCAAAATGATCCTTAGAATTCTTCCCTACCTTATTCCTGTGCTGAGATACAGGCTGCTCCAACCTGCTGTAAAATGCTTGATTTCGAGAGTGAGCAAAACTAATGAAAACATTGTTGGGGTAAAACCTAAAGGGAAAGACCTAGCACCAAATCCAATTTGCCATCTGATCTAACTTCTGGAGGCAGTCAAAATGATCCTTAGAATTCTTCCGTACCTTATTCCTGTGCTGAGATACAGGCTGCTCCAACCTGCTGTAAAATGCTTGATTTCGAGAGTGAGCGAAACTAATGAAAACATTGTTGGGGTAAAACCTAAAGGGAAAGACCTAGCACCAAATCCAATTTGCCATCTGATCTAACTTCTGGAGGCAGTCAAAATGATCCTTAGAATTCTTCCCTACCTTATTCCTGTGCTGAGATACAGGCTGCTCCAACCTGCTGTAAAATGCTTGATTTCGAGAGTGAGCGAAACTAATGAAAACATTGTTGGGGTAAAACCTAAAGGGAAAGACCTAGCACCAAATTCCATTGGCCATCTGATCTAACTTCTGGAGGCAGTCAAAATGAGTATTTGAATTCTTCCCTACCTTATTCCTGTGCTGAGATACAGGCTGCTCCAACCTGCTGTAAAATGCTTGATTTCGAGAGTGAGCGAAACTAATGAAAACATTGTTGGGGTAAAACCTAAAGGGAAAGACCTAGCACCAAATCCAATTTGCCATCTGATCTAACTTCTGGAGGCAGTCAAAATGATCCTTAGAATTCTTCCCTACCTTATTCCTGTGCTGAGATACAGGCTGCTCCAACCTGCTGTAAAATGCTTGATTTCGAGAGTGAGCAAAACTAATGAAAACATTGTTGGGGTAAAACCTAAAGGGAAAGACCTAGCACCAAATCCAATTTGCCATCTGATCTAACTTCTGGAGGCAGTCAAAATGATCCTTAGAATTCTTCCCTACCTTATTCCTGTGCTGAGATACAGGCTGCTCCAACCTGCTGTAAAATGCTTGATTTCGAGAGTGAGCGAAACTAATGAAAACATTGTTGGGGTAAAACCTAAAGGGAAAGACCTAGCACCAAATCCAATTTGCCATCTGATCTAACTTCTGGAGGCAGTCAAAATGATCCTTAGAATTCTTCCCTACCTTATTCCTGTGCTGAGATACAGGCTGCTCCAACCTGCTGTAAAATGCTTGATTTCGAGAGTGAGCAAAACTAATGAAAACATTGTTGGGGTAAAACCTAAAGGGAAAGACCTAGCACCAAATCCAATTTGCCATCTGATCTAACTTCTGGAGGCAGTCAAAATGATCCTTAGAATTCTTCCCTACCTTATTCCTGTGCTGAGATACAGGCTGCTCCAACCTGCTGTAAAATGCTTGATTTCGAGAGTGAGCGAAACTAATGAAAACATTGTTGGGGTAAAACCTAAAGGGAAAGACCTAGCACCAAATCCAATTTGCCATCTGATCTAACTTCTGGAGGCAGTCAAAATGATCCTTAGAATTCTTCCCTACCTTATTCCTGTGCTGAGATACAGGCTGCTCCAACCTGCTGTAAAATGCTTGATTTCGAGAGTGAGCGAAACTAATGAAAACATTGTTGGGGTAAAACCTAAAGGGAAAGACCTAGCACCAAATCCAATTTGCCATCTGATCTAACTTCTGGAGGCAGTCAAAATGATCCTTAGAATTCTTCCCTACCTTATTCCCTGTGCTGAGATACAGGCTGCTCCAACCTGCTGTAAAATGCTTGATTTCGAGAGTGAGCAAAACTAATGAAAACATTGTTGGGGTAAAACCTAAAGGGAAAGACCTAGCACCAAATCCAATTTGCCATCTGATCTAACTTCTGGAGGCAGTCAAAATGATCCTTAGAATTCTTCCCTACCTTATTCCTGTGCTGAGATACAGGCTGCTCCAACCTGCTGTAAAATGCTTGATTTCGAGAGTGAGCGAAACTAATGAAAACATTGTTGGGGTAAAACCTAAAGGGAAAGACCTAGCACCAAATCCAATTTGCCATCTGATCTAACTTCTGGAGGCAGTCAAAATGATCCTTAGAATTCTTCCCTACCTTATTCCTGTGCTGAGATACAGGCTGCTCCAACCTGCTGTAAAATGCTTGATTTCGAGAGTGAGCGAAACTAATGAAAACATTGTTGGGGTAAAACCTAAAGGGAAAGACCTAGCACCAAATCCACTTTGCCATCTGATCTAACTTCTGGAGGCAGTCAAAATGATCCTTAGAATTCTTCCCTACCTTATTCCTGTGCTGAGATACAGGCTGCTCCAACCTGCTGTAAAATGCTTGATTTCGAGAGTGAGCGAAACTAATGAAAACATTGTTGGGGTAAAACCTAAAGGGAAAGACCTAGCACCAAATCCAATTTGCCATCTGATCTAACTTCTGGAGGCAGTCAAAATGATCCTTAGAATTCTTCCCTACCTTATTCCTGTGCTGAGATACAGGCTGCTCCAACCTGCTGTAAAATGCTTGATTTCGAGAGTGAGCGAAACTAATGAAAACATTGTTGGGGTAAAACCTAAAGGGAAAGACCTAGCACCAAATTCCATTGGCCATCTGATCTAACTTCTGGAGGCAGTCAAAATGATCCTTAGAATTCTTCCCTACCTTATTCCTGTGCTGAGATACAGGCTGCTCCAACCTGCTGTAAAATGCTTGATTTCGAGAGTGAGCGAAACTAATGAAAACATTGTTGGGGTAAAACCTAAAGGGAAAGACCTAGCACCAAATCCAATTTGCCATCTGATCTAACTTCTGGAGGCAGTCAAAATGAGCCTTAGAATTCTTCCCTACCTTATTCCTGTGCTGAGATACAGGCTGCTCCAACCTGCTGTAAAATGCTTGATTTCGAGAGTGAGCAAAACTAATGAAAACATTGTTGGGGTAAAACCTAAAGGGAAAGACCTAGCACCAAATCCAATTTGCCATCTGATCTAACTTCTGGAGGCAGTCAAAATGATCCTTAGAATTCTTCCCTACCTTATTCCTGTGCTGAGATACAGGCTGCTCCAACCTGCTGTAAAATGCTTGATTTCGAGAGTGAGCGAAACTAATGAAAACATTGTTGGGGTAAAACCTAAAGGGAAAGACCTAGCACCAAATCCAATTTGCCATCTGATCTAACTTCTGGAGGCAGTCAAAATGATCCTTAGAATTCTTCCCTACCTTATTCCTGTGCTGAGATACAGGCTGCTCCAACCTGCTGTAAAATGCTTGATTTCGAGAGTGAGCGAAACTAATGAAAACATTGTTGGGGTAAAACCTAAAGGGAAAGACCTAGCACCAAATTCCATTGGCCATCTGATCTAACTTCTGGAGGCAGTCAAAATGATCCTTAGAATTCTTCCCTACCTTATTCCTGTGCTGAGATACAGGCTGCTCCAACCTGCTGTAAAATGCTTGATTTCGAGAGTGAGCGAAACTAATGAAAACATTGTTGGGGTAAAACCTAAAGGGAAAGACCTAGCACCAAATCCAATTTGCCATCTGATCTAACTTCTGGAGGCAGTCAAAATGATCCTTAGAATTCTTCCCTACCTTATTCCTGTGCTGAGATACAGGCTGCTCCAACCTGCTGTAAAATGCTTGATTTCGAGAGTGAGCGAAACTAATGAAAACATTGTTGGGGTAAAACCTAAAGGGAAAGACCTAGCACCAAATCCAATTTGCCATCTGATCTAACTTCTGGAGGCAGTCAAAATGATCCTTAGAATTCTTCCCTACCTTATTCCTGTGCTGAGATACAGGCTGCTCCAACCTGCTGTAAAATGCTTGATTTCGAGAGTGAGCAAAACTAATGAAAACATTGTTGGGGTAAAACCTAAAGGGAAAGACCTAGCACCAAATCCAATTTGCCATCTGATCTAACTTCTGGAGGCAGTCAAAATGATCCTTAGAATTCTTCCCTACCTTATTCCTGTGCTGAGATACAGGCTGCTCCAACCTGCTGTAAAATGCTTGATTTCGAGAGTGAGCGAAACTAATGAAAACATTGTTGGGGTAAAACCTAAAGGGAAAGACCTAGCACCAAATCCAATTTGCCATCTGATCTAACTTCTGGAGGCAGTCAAAATGATCCTTAGAATTCTTCCCTACCTTATTCCTGTGCTGAGATACAGGCTGCTCCAACCTGCTGTAAAATGCTTGATTTCGAGAGTGAGCGAAACTAATGAAAACATTGTTGGGGTAAAACCTAAAGGGAAAGACCTAGCACCAAATCCAATTTGCCATCTGATCTAACTTCTGGAGGCAGTCAAAATGATCCTTAGAATTCTTCCCTACCTTATTCCTGTGCTGAGATACAGGCTGCTCCAACCTGCTGTAAAATGCTTGATTTCGAGAGTGAGCGAAACTAATGAAAACATTGTTGGGGTAAAACCTAAAGGGAAAGACCTAGCACCAAATCCAATTTGCCATCTGATCTAACTTCTGGAGGCAGTCAAAATGATCCTTAGAATTCTTCCCTACCTTATTCCTGTGCTGAGATACAGGCTGCTCCAACCTGCTGTAAAATGCTTGATTTCGAGAGTGAGCGAAACTAATGAAAACATTGTTGGGGTAAAACCTAAAGGGAAAGACCTAGCACCAAATCCAATTTGCCATCTGATCTAACTTCTGGAGGCAGTCAAAATGATCCTTAGAATTCTTCCCTACCTTATTCCTGTGCTGAGATACAGGCTGCTCCAACCTGCTGTAAAATGCTTGATTTCGAGAGGGAGCGAAACTAATGAAAACATTGTTGGGGTAAAACCTAAAGGGAAAGACCTAGCACCAAATCCAATTTGCCATCTGATCTAACTTCTGGAGGCAGTCAAAATGATCCTTAGAATTCTTCCCTACCTTATTCCTGTGCTGAGATACAGGCTGCTCCAACCTGCTGTAAAATGCTTGATTTCGAGAGGGAGCGAAACTAATGAAAACATTGTTGGGGTAAAACCTAAAGGGAAAGACCTAGCACCAAATCCAATTTGCCATCTGATCTAACTTCTGGAGGCAGTCAAAATGATCCTTAGAATTCTTCCCTACCTTATTCCTGTGCTGAGATACAGGCTGCTCCAACCTGCTGTAAAATGCTTGATTTCGAGAGTGAGCGAAACTAATGAAAACATTGTTGGGGTAAAACCTAAAGGGAAAGACCTAGCACCAAATCCAATTTGCCATCTGATCTAACTTCTGGAGGCAGTCAAAATGATCCTTAGAATTCTTCCCTACCTTATTCCTGTGCTGAGATACAGGCTGCTCCAACCTGCTGTAAAATGCTTGATTTCGAGAGTGAGCGAAACTAATGAAAACATTGTTGGGGTAAAACCTAAAGGGAAAGACCTAGCACCAAATCCAATTTGCCATCTGATCTAACTTCTGGAGGCAGTCA
The DNA here is from genome assembly GCF_026170545.1 of Melanerpes formicivorus. Classification (NCBI taxonomy): domain Eukaryota; kingdom Metazoa; phylum Chordata; class Aves; order Piciformes; family Picidae; genus Melanerpes; species Melanerpes formicivorus. Next base: position 31,179 of record NW_027144032.1, on the reverse strand, counting down.
AAATGATCCTTAGAATTCTTCCCTACCTTATTCCTGTGCTGAGATACAGGCTGCTCCAACCTGCTGTAAAATGCTTGATTTCCAGAGTGAGCGAAACTAATGAAAACATTGTTGGGGTAAAACCTAAAGGGAAAGACCTAGCACCAAATTCCATTGGCCATCTGATCTAACTTCTGGAGGCAGTCAAAATGAGTATTTGAATTCTTCCCTACCTTATTCCTGTGCTGAGATACAGGCTGCTCCAACCTGCTGTAAAATGCTTGATTTCGAGAGTGAGCGAAACTAATGAAAACATTGTTGGGGTAAAACCTAAAGGGAAAGACCTAGCACCAAATCCAATTTGCCATCTGATCTAACTTCTGGAGGCAGTCAAAATGATCCTTAGAATTCTTCCCTACCTTATTCCTGTGCTGAGATACAGGCTGCTCCAACCTGCTGTAAAATGCTTGATTTCGAGAGTGAGCGAAACTAATGAAAACATTGTTGGGGTAAAACCTAAAGGGAAAGACCTAGCACCAAATCCAATTTGCCATCTGATCTAACTTCTGGAGGCAGTCAAAATGAGTATTTGAATTCTTCCCTACCTTATTCCTGTGCTGAGATACAGGCTGCTCCAACCTGCTGTAAAATGCTTGATTTCGAGAGTGAGCGAAACTAATGAAAACATTGTTGGGGTAAAACCTAAAGGGAAAGACCTAGCACCAAATCCAATTTGCCATCTGATCTAACTTCTGGAGGCAGTCAAAATGATCCTTAGAATTCTTCCCTACCTTATTCCTGTGCTGAGATACAGGCTGCTCCAACCTGCTGTAAAATGCTTGATTTCGAGAGTGAGCGAAACTAATGAAAACATTGTTGGGGTAAAACCTAAAGGGAAAGACCTAGCACCAAATCCAATTTGCCATCTGATCTAACTTCTGGAGGCAGTCAAAATGATCCTTAGAATTCTTCCCTACCTTATTCCTGTGCTGAGATACAGGCTGCTCCAACCTGCTGTAAAATGCTTGATTTCGAGAGTGAGCGAAACTAATGAAAACATTGTTGGGGTAAAACCTAAAGGGAAAGACCTAGCACCAAATCCAATTTGCCATCTGATCTAACTTCTGGAGGCAGTCAAAATGAGTATTTGAATTCTTCCCTACCTTATTCCTGTGCTGAGATACAGGCTGCTCCAACCTGCTGTAAAATGCTTGATTTCGAGAGTGAGCGAAACTAATGAAAACATTGTTGGGGTAAAACCTAAAGGGAAAGACCTAGCACCAAATCCAATTTGCCATCTGATCTAACTTCTGGAGGCAGTCAAAATGATCCTTAGAATTCTTCCCTACCTTATTCCTGTGCTGAGATACAGGCTGCTCCAACCTGCTGTAAAATGCTTGATTTCGAGAGTGAGCGAAACTAATGAAAACATTGTTGGGGTAAAACCTAAAGGGAAAGACCTAGCACCAAATCCAATTGCCATCTGATCTAACTTCTGGAGGCAGTCAAAATGAGTATTTGAATTCTTCCCTACCTTATTCCTGTGCTGAGATACAGGCTGCTCCAACCTGCTGTAAAATGCTTGATTTCGAGAGTGAGCGAAACTAATGAAAACATTGTTGGGGTAAAACCTAAAGGGAAAGACCTAGCACCAAATCCAATTTGCCATCTGATCTAACTTCTGGAGGCAGTCAAAATGATCCTTAGAATTCTTCCCTACCTTATTCCTGTGCTGAGATACAGGCTGCTCCAACCTGCTGTAAAATGCTTGATTTCGAGAGTGAGCGAAACTAATGAAAACATTGTTGGGGTAAAACCTAAAGGGAAAGACCTAGCACCAAATCCAATTTGCCATCTGATCTAACTTCTGGAGGCAGTCAAAATGATCCTTAGAATTCTTCCCTACCTTATTCCTGTGCTGAGATACAGGCTGCTCCAACCTGCTGTAAAATGCTTGATTTCGAGAGTGAGCGAAACTAATGAAAACATTGTTGGGGTAAAACCTAAAGGGAAAGACCTAGCACCAAATCCAATTTGCCATCTGATCTAACTTCTGGAGGCAGTCAAAATGATCCTTAGAATTCTTCCCTACCTTATTCCTGTGCTGAGATACAGGCTGCTCCAACCTGCTGTAAAATGCTTGATTTCGAGAGTGAGCAAAACTAATGAAAACATTGTTGGGGTAAAACCTAAAGGGAAAGACCTAGCACCAAATCCAATTTGCCATCTGATCTAACTTCTGGAGGCAGTCAAAATGATCCTTAGAATTCTTCCCTACCTTATTCCTGTGCTGAGATACAGGCTGCTCCAACCTGCTGTAAAATGCTTGATTTCGAGAGTGAGCGAAACTAATGAAAACATTGTTGGGGTAAAACCTAAAGGGAAAGACCTAGCACCAAATCCAATTTGCCATCTGATCTAACTTCTGGAGGCAGTCAAAATGAGTATTTGAATTCTTCCCTACCTTATTCCTGTGCTGAGATACAGGCTGCTCCAACCTGCTGTAAAATGCTTGATTTCGAGAGTGAGCGAAACTAATGAAAACATTGTTGGGGTAAAACCTAAAGGGAAAGACCTAGCACCAAATTGCATTGGCCATCTGATCTAACTTCTGGAGGCAGTCAAAATGATCCTTAGAATTCTTCCCTACCTTATTCCTGTGCTGAGATACAGGCTGCTCCAACCTGCTGTAAAATGCTTGATTTCGAGAGTGAGCGAAACTAATGAAAACATTGTTGGGGTAAAACCTAAAGGGAAAGACCTAGCACCAAATCCAATTTGCCATCTGATCTAACTTCTGGAGGCAGTCAAAATGATCCTTAGAATTCTTCCCTACCTTATTCCTGTGCTGAGATACAGGCTGCTCCAACCTGCTGTAAAATGCTTGATTTCGAGAGTGAGCGAAACTAATGAAAACATTGTTGGGGTAAAACCTAAAGGGAAAGACCTAGCACCAAATCCAATTTGCCATCTGATCTAACTTCTGGAGGCAGTCAAAATGATCCTTAGAATTCTTCCCTACCTTATTCCTGTGCTGAGATACAGGCTGCTCCAACCTGCTGTAAAATGCTTGATTTCGAGAGTGAGCAAAACTAATGAAAACATTGTTGGGGTAAAACCTAAAGGGAAAGACCTAGCACCAAATCCAATTTGCCATCTGATCTAACTTCTGGAGGCAGTCAAAATGATCCTTAGAATTCTTCCCTACCTTATTCCTGTGCTGAGATACAGGCTGCTCCAACCTGCTGTAAAATGCTTGATTTCGAGAGTGAGCGAAACTAATGAAAACATTGTTGGGGTAAAACCTAAAGGGAAAGACCTAGCACCAAATCCAATTTGCCATCTGATCTAACTTCTGGAGGCAGTCAAAATGAGTATTTGAATTCTTCCCTACCTTATTCCTGTGCTGAGATACAGGCTGCTCCAACCTGCTGTAAAATGCTTGATTTCGAGAGTGAGCGAAACTAATGAAAACATTGTTGGGGTAAAACCTAAAGGGAAAGACCTAGCACCAAATTGCATTGGCCATCTGATCTAACTTCTGGAGGCAGTCAAAATGATCCTTAGAATTCTTCCCTACCTTATTCCTGTGCTGAGATACAGGCTGCTCCAACCTGCTGTAAAATGCTTGATTTCGAGAGTGAGCAAAACTAATGAAAACATTGTTGGGGTAAAACCTAAAGGGAAAGACCTAGCACCAAATCCAATTTGCCATCTGATCTAACTTCTGGAGGCAGTCAAAATGATCCTTAGAATTCTTCCCTACCTTATTCCTGTGCTGAGATACAGGCTGCTCCAACCTGCTGTAAAATGCTTGATTTCGAGAGTGAGCGAAACTAATGAAAACATTGTTGGGGTAAAACCTAAAGGGAAAGACCTAGCACCAAATCCAATTTGCCATCTGATCTAACTTCTGGAGGCAGTCAAAATGATCCTTAGAATTCTTCCCTACCTTATTCCTGTGCTGAGATACAGGCTGCTCCAACCTGCTGTAAAATGCTTGATTTTGAGAGTGAGCGAAACTAATGAAAACATTGTTGGGGTAAAACCTAAAGGGAAAGACCTAGCACCAAATCCAATTTGCCATCTGATCTAACTTCTGGAGGCAGTCAAAATGAGTATTTGAATTCTTCCCTACCTTATTCCTGTGCTGAGATACAGGCTGCTCCAACCTGCTGTAAAATGCTTGATTTCGAGAGTGAGCGAAACTAATGAAAACATTGTTGGGGTAAAACCTAAAGGGAAAGACCTAGCACCAAATCCAATTTGCCATCTGATCTAACTTCTGGAGGCAGTCAAAATGATCCTTAGAATTCTTCCCTACCTTATTCCTGTGCTGAGATACAGGCTGCTCCAACCTGCTGTAAAATGCTTGATTTCGAGAGTGAGCGAAACTAATGAAAACATTGTTGGGGTAAAACCTAAAGGGAAAGACCTAGCACCAAATCCCATTTGCCATCTGATCTAACTTCTGGAGGCAGTCAAAATGAGTATTTGAATTCTTCCCTACCTTATTCCTGTGCTGAGATACAGGCTGCTCCAACCTGCTGTAAAATGCTTGATTTCGAGAGTGAGCGAAACTAATGAAAACATTGTTGGGGTAAAACCTAAAGGGAAAGGCCTAGCACCAAATTGCATTGGCCATCTGATCTAACTTCTGGAGGCAGTCAAAATGAGTATTTGAATTCTTCCCTACGTTATTCCTGTGCTGAGATACAGGCTGCTCCAACCTGCTGTAAAATGCTTGATTTCGAGAGTGAGCGAAACTAATGAAAACATTGTTGGGGTAAAACCTAAAGGGAAAGACCTAGCACCAAATCCAATTTGCCATCTGATCTAACTTCTGGAGGCAGTCAAAATGATCCTTAGAATTCTTCCCTACCTTATTCCTGTGCTGAGATACAGGCTGCTCCAACCTGCTGTAAAATGCTTGATTTCGAGAGTGAGCGAAACTAATGAAAACATTGTTGGGGTAAAACCTAAAGGGAAAGACCTAGCACCAAATTCCATTGGCCATCTGATCTAACTTCTGGAGGCAGTCAAAATGATCCTTAGAATTCTTCCCTACCTTATTCCTGTGCTGAGATACAGGCTGCTCCAACCTGCTGTAAAATGCTTGATTTCGAGAGTGAGCGAAACTAATGAAAACATTGTTGGGGTAAAACCTAAAGGGAAAGACCTAGCACCAAATCCAATTTGCCATCTGATCTAACTTCTGGAGGCAGTCAAAATGATCCTTAGAATTCTTCCCTACCTTATTCCTGTGCTGAGATACAGGCTGCTCCAACCTGCTGTAAAATGCTTGATTTCGAGAGTGAGCGAAACTAATGAAAACATTGTTGGGGTAAAACCTAAAGGGAAAGGCCTAGCACCAAATTGCATTGGCCATCTGATCTAACTTCTGGAGGCAGTCAAAATGAGTATTTGAATTCTTCCCTACGTTATTCCTGTGCTGAGATACAGGCTGCTCCAACCTGCTGTAAAATGCTTGATTTCGAGAGTGAGCGAAACTAATGAAAACATTGTTGGGGTAAAACCTAAAGGGAAAGACCTAGCACCAAATTGCATTGGCCATCTGATCTAACTTCTGGAGGCAGTCAAAATGATCCTTAGAATTCTTCCCTACCTTATTCCTGTGCTGAGATACAGGCTGCTCCAACCTGCTGTAAAATGCTTGATTTCGAGAGTGAGCGAAACTAATGAAAACATTGTTGGGGTAAAACCTAAAGGGAAAGACCTAGCACCAAATCCAATTTGCCATCTGATCTAACTTCTGGAGGCAGTCAAAATGATCCTTAGAATTCTTCCCTACCTTATTCCTGTGCTGAGATACAGGCTGCTCCAACCTGCTGTAAAATGCTTGATTTTGAGAGTGAGCGAAACTAATGAAAACATTGTTGGGGTAAAACCTAAAGGGAAAGACCTAGCACCAAATCCAATTTGCCATCTGATCTAACTTCTGGAGGCAGTCAAAATGATCCTTAGAATTCTTCCCTACCTTATTCCTGTGCTGAGATACAGGCTGCTCCAACCTGCTGTAAAATGCTTGATTTCGAGAGTGAGCGAAACTAATGAAAACATTGTTGGGGTAAAACCTAAAGGGAAAGGCCTAGCACCAAATTGCATTGGCCATCTGATCTAACTTCTGGAGGCAGTCAAAATGAGTATTTGAATTCTTCCCTACGTTATTCCTGTGCTGAGATACAGGCTGCTCCAACCTGCTGTAAAATGCTTGATTTCGAGAGTGAGCGAAACTAATGAAAACATTGTTGGGGTAAAACCTAAAGGGAAAGACCTAGCACCAAATCCAATTTGCCATCTGATCTAACTTCTGGAGGCAGTCAAAATGATCCTTAGAATTCTTCCCTACCTTATTCCTGTGCTGAGATACAGGCTGCTCCAACCTGCTGTAAAATGCTTGATTTCGAGAGTGAGCGAAACTAATGAAAACATTGTTGGGGTAAAACCTAAAGGGAAAGACCTAGCACCAAATCCAATTTGCCATCTGATCTAACTTCTGGAGGCAGTCAAAATGATCCTTAGAATTCTTCCCTACGTTATTCCTGTGCTGAGATACAGGCTGCTCCAACCTGCTGTAAAATGCTTGATTTCGAGAGTGAGCGAAACTAATGAAAACATTGTTGGGGTAAAAACCTAAAGGGAAAGACCTAGCACCAAATCCAATTTGCCATCTGATCTAACTTCTGGAGGCAGTCAAAATGATCCTTAGAATTCTTCCCTACCTTATTCCTGTGCTGAGATACAGGCTGCTCCAACCTGCTGTAAAATGCTTGATTTCGAGAGTGAGCGAAACTAATGAAAACATTGTTGGGGTAAAACCTAAAGGGAAAGGCCTAGCACCAAATTGCATTGGCCATCTGATCTAACTTCTGGAGGCAGTCAAAATGAGTATTTGAATTCTTCCCTACGTTATTCCTGTGCTGAGATACAGGCTGCTCCAACCTGCTGTAAAATGCTTGATTTCGAGAGTGAGCGAAACTAATGAAAACATTGTTGGGGTAAAACCTAAAGGGAAAGACCTAGCACCAAATCCAATTTGCCATCTGATCTAACTTCTGGAGGCAGTCAAAATGATCCTTAGAATTCTTCCCTACCTTATTCCTGTGCTGAGATACAGGCTGCTCCAACCTGCTGTAAAATGCTTGATTTCGAGAGTGAGCGAAACTAATGAAAACATTGTTGGGGTAAAACCTAAAGGGAAAGACCTAGCACCAAATCCAATTTGCCATCTGATCTAACTTCTGGAGGCAGTCAAAATGATCCTTAGAATTCTTCCCTACCTTATTCCTGTGCTGAGATACAGGCTGCTCCAACCTGCTGTAAAATGCTTGATTTCGAGAGTGAGCGAAACTAATGAAAACATTGTTGGGGTAAAACCTAAAGGGAAAGACCTAGCACCAAATCCAATTTGCCATCTGATCTAACTTCTGGAGGCAGTCAAAATGATCCTTAGAATTCTTCCCTACCTTATTCCTGTGCTGAGATACAGGCTGCTCCAACCTGCTGTAAAATGCTTGATTTCGAGAGTGAGCGAAACTAATGAAAACATTGTTGGGGTAAAACCTAAAGGGAAAGACCTAGCACCAAATCCAATTTGCCATCTGATCTAACTTCTGGAGGCAGTCAAAATGATCCTTAGAATTCTTCCCTACCTTATTCCTGTGCTGAGATACAGGCTGCTCCAACCTGCTGTAAAATGCTTGATTTCGAGAGTGAGCAAAACTAATGAAAACATTGTTGGGGTAAAACCTAAAGGGAAAGACCTAGCACCAAATCCAATTTGCCATCTGATCTAACTTCTGGAGGCAGTCAAAATGATCCTTAGAATTCTTCCCTACCTTATTCCTGTGCTGAGATACAGGCTGCTCCAACCTGCTGTAAAATGCTTGATTTCGAGAGTGAGCGAAACTAATGAAAACATTGTTGGGGTAAAACCTAAAGGGAAAGACCTAGCACCAAATCCAATTTGCCATCTGATCTAACTTCTGGAGGCAGTCAAAATGAGTATTTGAATTCTTCCCTACCTTATTCCTGTGCTGAGATACAGGCTGCTCCAACCTGCTGTAAAATGCTTGATTTCGAGAGTGAGCGAAACTAATGAAAACATTGTTGGGGTAAAACCTAAAGGGAAAGACCTAGCACCAAATTGCATTGGCCATCTGATCTAACTTCTGGAGGCAGTCAAAATGAGTATTTGAATATTTCCCTACCTTATTCCTGTGCTGAGATACAGGCTGCTCCAACCTGCTGTAAAATGCTTGATTTCGAGAGTGAGCAAAACTAATGAAAACATTGTTGGGGTAAAACCTAAAGGGAAAGACCTAGCACCAAATCCAATTTGCCATCTGATCTAACTTCTGGAGGCAGTCAAAATGATCCTTAGAATTCTTCCCTACCTTATTCCTGTGCTGAGATACAGGCTGCTCCAACCTGCTGTAAAATGCTTGATTTCGAGAGTGAGCAAAACTAATGAAAACACTGTTGGGGTAAAACCTAAAGGGAAAGACCTAGCACCAAATCCAATTTGCCATCTGATCTAACTTCTGGAGGCAGTCAAAATGATCCTTAGAATTCTTCCCTACCTTATTCCTGTGCTGAGATACAGGCTGCTCCAACCTGCTGTAAAATGCTTGATTTTGAGAGTGAGCGAAACTAATGAAAACATTGTTGGGGTAAAACCTAAAGGGAAAGACCTAGCACCAAATCCAATTTGCCATCTGATCTAACTTCTGGAGGCAGTCAAAATGAGTATTTGAATTCTTCCCTACCTTATTCCTGTGCTGAGATACAGGCTGCTCCAACCTGCTGTAAAATGCTTGATTTCGAGAGTGAGCGAAACTAATGAAAACATTGTTGGGGTAAAACCTAAAGGGAAAGACCTAGCACCAAATCCAATTTGCCATCTGATCTAACTTCTGGAGGCAGTCAAAATGAGTATTTGAATTCTTCCCTACCTTATTCCTGTGCTGAGATACAGGCTGCTCCAACCTGCTGTAAAATGCTTGATTTCGAGAGTGAGCGAAACTAATGAAAACATTGTTGGGGTAAAACCTAAAGGGAAAGACCTAGCACCAAATTGCATTGGCCATCTGATCTAACTTCTGGAGGCAGTCAAAATGAGTATTTGAATTCTTCCCTACCTTATTCCTGTGCTGAGATACAGGCTGCTCCAACCTGCTGTAAAATGCTTGATTTCGAGAGTGAGCAAAACTAATGAAAACATTGTTGGGGTAAAACCTAAAGGGAAAGACCTAGCACCAAATCCAATTTGCCATCTGATCTAACTTCTGGAGGCAGTCAAAATGATCCTTAGAATTCTTCCCTACCTTATTCCTGTGCTGAGATACAGGCTGCTCCAACCTGCTGTAAAATGCTTGATTTCGAGAGTGAGCAAAACTAATGAAAACACTGTTGGGGTAAAACCTAAAGGGAAAGACCTAGCACCAAATCCAATTTGCCATCTGATCTAACTTCTGGAGGCAGTCAAAATGATCCTTAGAATTCTTCCCTACCTTATTCCTGTGCTGAGATACAGGCTGCTCCAACCTGCTGTAAAATGCTTGATTTTGAGAGTGAGCGAAACTAATGAAAACATTGTTGGGGTAAAACCTAAAGGGAAAGACCTAGCACCAAATCCAATTTGCCATCTGATCTAACTTCTGGAGGCAGTCAAAATGAGTATTTGAATTCTTCCCTACCTTATTCCTGTGCTGAGATACAGGCTGCTCCAACCTGCTGTAAAATGCTTGATTTCGAGAGTGAGCGAAACTAATGAAAACATTGTTGGGGTAAAACCTAAAGGGAAAGACCTAGCACCAAATCCAATTTGCCATCTGATCTAACTTCTGGAGGCAGTCAAAATGATCCTTAGAATTCTTCCCTACCTTATTCCTGTGCTGAGATACAGGCTGCTCCAACCTGCTGTAAAATGCTTGATTTCGAGAGTGAGCGAAACTAATGAAAACATTGTTGGGGTAAAACCTAAAGGGAAAGACCTAGCACCAAATCCAATTTGCCATCTGATCTAACTTCTGGAGGCAGTCAAAATGAGTATTTGAATTCTTCCCTACCTTATTCCTGTGCTGAGATACAGGCTGCTCCAACCTGCTGTAAAATGCTTGATTTCGAGAGTGAGCGAAACTAATGAAAACATTGTTGGGGTAAAACCTAAAGGGAAAGGCCTAGCACCAAATTGCATTGGCCATCTGATCTAACTTCTGGAGGCAGTCAAAATGAGTATTTGAATTCTTCCCTACGTTATTCCTGTGCTGAGATACAGGCTGCTCCAACCTGCTGTAAAATGCTTGATTTCGAGAGTGAGCGAAACTAATGAAAACATTGTTGGGGTAAAACCTAAAGGGAAAGACCTAGCACCAAATCCAATTTGCCATCTGATCTAACTTCTGGAGGCAGTCAAAATGATCCTTAGAATTCTTCCCTACCTTATTCCTGTGCTGAGATACAGGCTGCTCCAACCTGCTGTAAAATGCTTGATTTCGAGAGTGAGCGAAACTAATGAAAACATTGTTGGGGTAAAACCTAAAGGGAAAGACCTAGCACCAAATTCCATTGGCCATCTGATCTAACTTCTGGAGGCAGTCAAAATGATCCTTAGAATTCTTCCCTACCTTATTCCTGTGCTGAGATACAGGCTGCTCCAACCTGCTGTAAAATGCTTGATTTCGAGAGTGAGCGAAACTAATGAAAACATTGTTGGGGTAAAACCTAAAGGGAAAGACCTAGCACCAAATCCAATTTGCCATCTGATCTAACTTCTGGAGGCAGTCAAAATGATCCTTAGAATTCTTCCCTACCTTATTCCTGTGCTGAGATACAGGCTGCTCCAACCTGCTGTAAAATGCTTGATTTTGAGAGTGAGCGAAACTAATGAAAACATTGTTGGGGTAAAACCTAAAGGGAAAGACCTAGCACCAAATCCAATTTGCCATCTGATCTAACTTCTGGAGGCAGTCAAAATGATCCTTAGAATTCTTCCCTACCTTATTCCTGTGCTGAGATACAGGCTGCTCCAACCTGCTGTAAAATGCTTGATTTCGAGAGTGAGCGAAACTAATGAAAACATTGTTGGGGTAAAACCTAAAGGGAAAGGCCTAGCACCAAATTGCATTGGCCATCTGATCTAACTTCTGGAGGCAGTCAAAATGATCCTTAGAATTCTTCCCTACCTTATTCCTGTGCTGAGATACAGGCTGCTCCAACCTGCTGTAAAATGCTTGATTTCGAGAGTGAGCGAAACTAATGAAAACATTGTTGGGGTAAAACCTAAAGGGAAAGACCTAGCACCAAATCCAATTTGCCATCTGATCTAACTTCTGGAGGCAGTCAAAATGATCCTTAGAATTCTTCCCTACCTTATTCCTGTGCTGAGATACAGGCTGCTCCAACCTGCTGTAAAATGCTTGATTTCGAGAGTGAGCGAAACTAATGAAAACATTGTTGGGGTAAAACCTAAAGGGAAAGACCTAGCACCAAATCCAATTTGCCATCTGATCTAACTTCTGGAGGCAGTCAAAATGATCCTTAGAATTCTTCCCTACCTTATTCCTGTGCTGAGATACAGGCTGCTCCAACCTGCTGTAAAATGCTTGATTTCGAGAGTGAGCGAAACTAATGAAAACATTGTTGGGGTAAAACCTAAAGGGAAAGGCCTAGCACCAAATTGCATTGGCCATCTGATCTAACTTCTGGAGGCAGTCAAAATGAGTATTTGAATTCTTCCCTACGTTATTCCTGTGCTGAGATACAGGCTGCTCCAACCTGCTGTAAAATGCTTGATTTCGAGAGTGAGCGAAACTAATGAAAACATTGTTGGGGTAAAACCTAAAGGGAAAGACCTAGCACCAAATCCAATTTGCCATCTGATCTAACTTCTGGAGGCAGTCAAAATGATCCTTAGAATTCTTCCCTACCTTATTCCTGTGCTGAGATACAGGCTGCTCCAACCTGCTGTAAAATGCTTGATTTCGAGAGTGAGCGAAACTAATGAAAACATTGTTGGGGTAAAACCTAAAGGGAAAGACCTAGCACCAAATCCAATTTGCCATCTGATCTAACTTCTGGAGGCAGTCAAAATGATCCTTAGAATTCTTCCCTACCTTATTCCTGTGCTGAGATACAGGCTGCTCCAACCTGCTGTAAAATGCTTGATTTCCAGAGTGAGCGAAACTAATGAAAACATTGTTGGGGTAAAACCTAAAGGGAAAGACCTAGCACCAAATCCAATTTGCCATCTGATCTAACTTCTGGAGGCAGTCAAAATGATCCTTAGAATTCTTCCCTACCTTATTCCTGTGCTGAGATACAGGCTGCTCCAACCTGCTGTAAAATGCTTGATTTCGAGAGTGAGCGAAACTAATGAAAACATTGTTGGGGTAAAACCTAAAGGGAAAGACCTAGCACCAAATCCAATTTGCCATCTGATCTAACTTCTGGAGGCAGTCAAAATGATCCTTAGAATTCTTCCCTACCTTATTCCTGTGCTGAGATACAGGCTGCTCCAACCTGCTGTAAAATGCTTGATTTCGAGAGTGAGCGAAACTAATGAAAACATTGTTGGGGTAAAACCTAAAGGGAAAGGCCTAGCACCAAATTGCATTGGCCATCTGATCTAACTTCTGGAGGCAGTCAAAATGAGTATTTGAATTCTTCCCTACCTTATTCCTGTGCTGAGATACAGGCTGCTCCAACCTGCTGTAAAATGCTTGATTTCGAGAGTGAGCGAAACTAATGAAAACATTGTTGGGGTAAAACCTAAAGGGAAAGACCTAGCACCAAATCCAATTTGCCATCTGATCTAACTTCTGGAGGCAGTCAAAATGATCCTTAGAATTCTTCCCTACCTTATTCCTGTGCTGAGATACAGGCTGCTCCAACCTGCTGTAAAATGCTTGATTTCGAGAGTGAGCGAAACTAATGAAAACATTGTTGGGGTAAAACCTAAAGGGAAAGACCTAGCACCAAATCCAATTTGCCATCTGATCTAACTTCTGGAGGCAGTCAAAATGATCCTTAGAATTCTTCCCTACCTTATTCCTGTGCTGAGATACAGGCTGCTCCAACCTGCTGTAAAATGCTTGATTTCGAGAGTGAGCGAAACTAATGAAAACATTGTTGGGGTAAAACCTAAAGGGAAAGACCTAGCACCAAATCCAATTTGCCATCTGATCTAACTTCTGGAGGCAGTCAAAATGATCCTTAGAATTCTTCCCTACCTTATTCCTGTGCTGAGATACAGGCTGCTCCAACCTGCTGTAAAATGCTTGATTTCGAGAGTGAGCGAAACTAATGAAAACATTGTTGGGGTAAAACCTAAAGGGAAAGGCCTAGCACCAAATTGCATTGGCCATCTGATCTAACTTCTGGAGGCAGTCAAAATGAGTATTTGAATTCTTCCCTACGTTATTCCTGTGCTGAGATACAGGCTGCTCCAACCTGCTGTAAAATGCTTGATTTCGAGAGTGAGCGAAACTAATGAAAACATTGTTGGGGTAAAACCTAAAGGGAAAGACCTAGCACCAAATTGCATTGGCCATCTGATCTAACTTCTGGAGGCAGTCAAAATGATCCTTAGAATTCTTCCCTACCTTATTCCTGTGCTGAGATACAGGCTGCTCCAACCTGCTGTAAAATGCTTGATTTCGAGAGTGAGCGAAACTAATGAAAACATTGTTGGGGTAAAACCTAAAGGGAAAGACCTAGCACCAAATCCAATTTGCCATCTGATCTAACTTCTGGAGGCAGTCAAAATGATCCTTAGAATTCTTCCCTACCTTATTCCTGTGCTGAGATACAGGCTGCTCCAACCTGCTGTAAAATGCTTGATTTCGAGAGTGAGCGAAACTAATGAAAACATTGTTGATGTAAAACCTAAAGGGAAAGACCTAGCACCAAATCCAATTTGCCATCTGATCTAACTTCTGGAGGCAGTCAAAATGATCCTTAGAATTCTTCCCTACCTTATTCCTGTGCTGAGATACAGGCTGCTCCAACCTGCTGTAAAATGCTTGATTTCGAGAGTGAGCGAAACTAATGAAAACATTGTTGGGGTAAAACCTAAAGGGAAAGGCCTAGCACCAAATTGCATTGGCCATCTGATCTAACTTCTGGAGGCAGTCAAAATGAGTATTTGAATTCTTCCCTACGTTATTCCTGTGCTGAGATACAGGCTGCTCCAACCTGCTGTAAAATGCTTGATTTCGAGAGTGAGCGAAACTAATGAAAACATTGTTGGGGTAAAACCTAAAGGGAAAGACCTAGCACCAAATCCAATTTGCCATCTGATCTAACTTCTGGAGGCAGTCAAAATGATCCTTAGAATTCTTCCCTACCTTATTCCTGTGCTGAGATACAGGCTGCTCCAACCTGCTGTAAAATGCTTGATTTCGAGAGTGAGCGAAACTAATGAAAACATTGTTGGGGTAAAACCTAAAGGGAAAGACCTAGCACCAAATCCAATTTGCCATCTGATCTAACTTCTGGAGGCAGTCAAAATGATCCTTAGAATTCTTCCCTACCTTATTCCTGTGCTGAGATACAGGCTGCTCCAACCTGCTGTAAAATGCTTGATTTCGAGAGTGAGCGAAACTAATGAAAACATTGTTGGGGTAAAACCTAAAGGGAAAGACCTAGCACCAAATCCAATTTGCCATCTGATCTAACTTCTGGAGGCAGTCAAAATGAGTATTTGAATTCTTCCCTACCTTATTCCTGTGCTGAGATACAGGCTGCTCCAACCTGCTGTAAAATGCTTGATTTCGAGAGTGAGCGAAACTAATGAAAACATTGTTGGGGTAAAACCTAAAGGGAAAGGCCTAGCACCAAATTGCATTGGCCATCTGATCTAACTTCTGGAGGCAGTCAAAATGAGTATTTGAATTCTTCCCTACGTTATTCCTGTGCTGAGATACAGGCTGCTCCAACCTGCTGTAAAATGCTTGATTTCGAGAGTGAGCGAAACTAATGAAAACATTGTTGGGGTAAAACCTAAAGGGAAAGACCTAGCACCAAATCCAATTTGCCATCTGATCTAACTTCTGGAGGCAGTCAAAATGATCCTTAGAATTCTTCCCTACCTTATTCCTGTGCTGAGATACAGGCTGCTCCAACCTGCTGTAAAATGCTTGATTTCGAGAGTGAGCGAAACTAATGAAAACATTGTTGGGGTAAAACCTAAAGGGAAAGACCTAGCACCAAATCCAATTTGCCATCTGATCTAACTTCTGGAGGCAGTCAAAATGATCCTTAGAATTCTTCCCTACCTTATTCCTGTGCTGAGATACAGGCTGCTCCAACCTGCTGTAAAATGCTTGATTTTGAGAGTGAGCGAAACTAATGAAAACATTGTTGGGGTAAAACCTAAAGGGAAAGACCTAGCACCAAATCCAATTTGCCATCTGATCTAACTTCTGGAGGCAGTCAAAATGATCCTTAGAATTCTTCCCTACCTTATTCCTGTGCTGAGATACAGGCTGCTCCAACCTGCTGTAAAATGCTTGATTTCGAGAGTGAGCGAAACTAATGAAAACATTGTTGGGGTAAAACCTAAAGGGAAAGGCCTAGCACCAAATTGCATTGGCCATCTGATCTAACTTCTGGAGGCAGTCAAAATGAGTATTTGAATTCTTCCCTACGTTATTCCTGTGCTGAGATACAGGCTGCTCCAACCTGCTGTAAAATGCTTGATTTCGAGAGTGAGCGAAACTAATGAAAACATTGTTGGGGTAAAACCTAAAGGGAAAGACCTAGCACCAAATCCAATTTGCCATCTGATCTAACTTCTGGAGGCAGTCAAAATGATCCTTAGAATTCTTCCCTACCTTATTCCTGTGCTGAGATACAGGCTGCTCCAACCTGCTGTAAAATGCTTGATTTCGAGAGTGAGCGAAACTAATGAAAACATTGTTGGGGTAAAACCTAAAGGGAAAGACCTAGCACCAAATCCAATTTGCCATCTGATCTAACTTCTGGAGGCAGTCAAAATGATCCTTAGAATTCTTCCCTACCTTATTCCTGTGCTGAGATACAGGCTGCTCCAACCTGCTGTAAAATGCTTGATTTCGAGAGTGAGCGAAACTAATGAAAACATTGTTGGGGTAAAACCTAAAGGGAAAGACCTAGCACCAAATCCAATTTGCCATCTGATCTAACTTCTGGAGGCAGTCAAAATGATCCTTAGAATTCTTCCCTACCTTATTCCTGTGCTGAGATACAGGCTGCTCCAACCTGCTGTAAAATGCTTGATTTCGAGAGGGAGCGAAACTAATGAAAACATTGTTGGGGTAAAACCTAAAGGGAAAGACCTAGCACCAAATCCAATTTGCCATCTGATCTAACTTCTGGAGGCAGTCAAAATGATCCTTAGAATTCTTCCCTACCTTATTCCTGTGCTGAGATACAGGCTGCTCCAACCTGCTGTAAAATGCTTGATTTCGAGAGTGAGCGAAACTAATGAAAACATTGTTGGGGTAAAACCTAAAGGGAAAGACCTAGCACCAAATCCAATTTGCCATCTGATCTAACTTCTGGAGGCAGTCAAAATGATCCTTAGAATTCTTCCCTACCTTATTCCTGTGCTGAGATACAGGCTGCTCCAACCTGCTGTAAAATGCTTGATTTCGAGAGTGAGCGAAACTAATGAAAACATTGTTGGGGTAAAACCTAAAGGGAAAGACCTAGCACCAAATCCAATTTGCCATCTGATCTAACTTCTGGAGGCAGTCAAAATGATCCTTAGAATTCTTCCCTACCTTATTCCTGTGCTGAGATACAGGCTGCTCCAACCTGCTGTAAAATGCTTGATTTCGAGAGTGAGCGAAACTAATGAAAACATTGTTGGGGTAAAACCTAAAGGGAAAGACCTAGCACCAAATCCAATTGGCCATCTGATCTAACTTCTGGAGGCAGTCAAAATGATCCTTAGAATTCTTCCCTACCTTATTCCTGTGCTGAGATACAGGCTGCTCCAACCTGCTGTAAAATGCTTGATTTCGAGAGTGAGCGAAACTAATGAAAACATTGTTGGGGTAAAACCTAAAGGGAAAGACCTAGCACCAAATCCAATTTGCCATCTGATCTAACTTCTGGAGGCAGTCAAAATGATCCTTAGAATTCTTCCCTACCTTATTCCTGTGCTGAGATACAGGCTGCTCCAACCTGCTGTAAAATGCTTGATTTCGAGAGTGAGCGAAACTAATGAAAACATTGTTGGGGTAAAACCTAAAGGGAAAGACCTAGCACCAAATCCAATTTGCCATCTGATCTAACTTCTGGAGGCAGTCAAAATGATCCTTAGAATTCTTCCCTACCTTATTCCTGTGCTGAGATACAGGCTGCTCCAACCTGCTGTAAAATGCTTGATTTCGAGAGTGAGTGAAACTAATGAAAACATTGTTGGGGTAAAACCTAAAGGGAAAGACCTAGCACCAAATCCAATTTGCCATCTGATCTAACTTCTGGAGGCAGTCAAAATGATCCTTAGAATTCTTCCCTACCTTATTCCTGTGCTGAGATACAGGCTGCTCCAACCTGCTGTAAAATGCTTGATTTCGAGAGTGAGCGAAACTAATGAAAACATTGTTGGGGTAAAACCTAAAGGGAAAGACCTAGCACCAAATCCAATTTGCCATCTGATCTAACTTCTGGAGGCAGTCAAAATGATCCTTAGAATTCTTCCCTACCTTATTCCTGTGCTGAGATACAGGCTGCTCCAACCTGCTGTAAAATGCTTGATTTCGAGAGTGAGCGAAACTAATGAAAACATTGTTGGGGTAAAACCTAAAGGGAAAGACCTAGCACCAAATCCAATTTGCCATCTGATCTAACTTCTGGAGGCAGTCAAAATGATCCTTAGAATTCTTCCCTACCTTATTCCTGTGCTGAGATACAGGCTGCTCCAACCTGCTGTAAAATGCTTGATTTCGAGAGTGAGCAAAACTAATGAAAACATTGTTGGGGTAAAACCTAAAGGGAAAGACCTAGCACCAAATCCAATTTGCCATCTGATCTAACTTCTGGAGGCAGTCAAAATGATCCTTAGAATTCTTCCCTACCTTATTCCTGTGCTGAGATACAGGCTGCTCCAACCTGCTGTAAAATGCTTGATTTCGAGAGTGAGCGAAACTAATGAAAACATTGTTGGGGTAAAACCTAAAGGGAAAGACCTAGCACCAAATCCAATTTGCCATCTGATCTAACTTCTGGAGGCAGTCAAAATGATCCTTAGAATTCTTCCCTACCTTATTCCTGTGCTGAGATACAGGCTGCTCCAACCTGCTGTAAAATGCTTGATTTCCAGAGTGAGCGAAACTAATGAAAACATTGTTGGGGTAAAACCTAAAGGGAAAGACCTAGCACCAAATTCCATTGGCCATCTGATCTAACTTCTGGAGGCAGTCAAAATGAGTATTTGAATTCTTCCCTACCTTATTCCTGTGCTGAGATACAGGCTGCTCCAACCTGCTGTAAAATGCTTGATTTCGAGAGTGAGCGAAACTAATGAAAACATTGTTGGGGTAAAACCTAAAGGGAAAGGCCTAGCACCAAATTCCATTGGCCATCTGATCTAACTTCTGGAGGCAGTCAAAATGAGTATTTGAATTCTTCCCTACCGTATTCCTGTGCTGAGATACAGGCTGCTCCAACCTGCTGTAAAATGCTTGATTTCGAGAGTGAGCGAAACTAATGAAAACATTGTTGGGGTAAAACCTAAAGGGAAAGACCTAGCACCAAATCCAATTTGCCATCTGATCTAACTTCTGGAGGCAGTCAAAATGATCCTTAGAATTCTTCCCTACCTTATTCCTGTGCTGAGATACAGGCTGCTCCAACCTGCTGTAAAATGCTTGATTTTGAGAGTGAGCGAAACTAATGAAAACATTGTTGGGGTAAAACCTAAAGGGAAAGACCTAGCACCAAATCCAATTTGCCATCTGATCTAACTTCTGGAGGCAGTCAAAATGATCCTTAGAATTCTTCCCTACCTTATTCCTGTGCTGAGATACAGGCTGCTCCAACCTGCTGTAAAATGCTTGATTTCGAGAGTGAGCGAAACTAATGAAAACATTGTTGGGGTAAAACCTAAAGGGAAAGACCTAGCACCAAATCCAATTTGCCATCTGATCTAACTTCTGGAGGCAGTCAAAATGATCCTTAGAATTCTTCCCTACCTTATTCCTGTGCTGAGATACAGGCTGCTCCAACCTGCTGTAAAATGCTTGATTTCGAGAGTGAGCGAAACTAATGAAAACATTGTTGGGGTAAAACCTAAAGGGAAAGACCTAGCACCAAATCCAATTTGCCATCTGATCTAACTTCTGGAGGCAGTCAAAATGATCCTTAGAATTCTTCCCTACCTTATTCCTGTGCTGAGATACAGGCTGCTCCAACCTGCTGTAAAATGCTTGATTTCGAGAGTGAGCGAAACTAATGAAAACATTGTTGGGGTAAAACCTAAAGGGAAAGACCTAGCACCAAATCCAATTTGCCATCTGATCTAACTTCTGGAGGCAGTCAAAATGTTCCTTAGAATTCTTCCCTACCTTATTCCTGTGCTGAGATACAGGCTGCTCCAACCTGCTGTAAAATGCTTGATTTCGAGAGTGAGCGAAACTAATGAAAACATTGTTGGGGTAAAACCTAAAGGGAAAGACCTAGCACCAAATCCAATTTGACATCTGATCTAACTTCTGGAGGCAGTCAAAATGATCCTTAGAATTCTTCCCTACCTTATTCCTGTGCTGAGATACAGGCTGCTCCAACCTGCTGTAAAATGCTTGATTTCGAGAGTGAGCGAAACTAATGAAAACATTGTTGGGGTAAAACCTAAAGGGAAAGACCTAGCACCAAATTCCATTGGCCATCTGATCTAACTTCTGGAGGCAGTCAAAATGATCCTTAGAATTCTTCCCTACCTTATTCCTGTGCTGAGATACAGGCTGCTCCAACCTGCTGTAAAATGCTTGATTTCGAGAGTGAGCGAAACTAATGAAAACATTGTTGGGGTAAAACCTAAAGGGAAAGGCCTAGCACCAAATTCCATTGGCCATCTGATCTAACTTCTGGAGGCAGTCAAAATGAGTATTTGAATTCTTCCCTACCTTATTCCTGTGCTGAGATACAGGCTGCTCCAACCTGCTGTAAAATGCTTGATTTCGAGAGTGAGCGAAACTAATGAAAACATTGTTGGGGTAAAACCTAAAGGGAAAGACCTAGCACCAAATCCAATTTGCCATCTGATCTAACTTCTGGAGGCAGTCAAAATGATCCTTAGAATTCTTCCCTACCTTATTCCTGTGCTGAGATACAGGCTGCTCCAACCTGCTGTAAAATGCTTGATTTCGAGAGTGAGCGAAACTAATGAAAACATTGTTGGGGTAAAACCTAAAGGGAAAGACCTAGCACCAAATCCAATTTGCCATCTGATCTAACTTCTGGAGGCAGTCAAAATGAGCCTTAGAATTCTTCCCTACCTTATTCCTGTGCTGAGATACAGGCTGCTCCAACCTGCTGTAAAATGCTTGATTTCGAGAGTGAGCGAAACTAATGAAAACATTGTTGGGGTAAAACCTAAAGGGAAAGACCTAGCACCAAATCCAATTTGCCATCTGATCTAACTTCTGGAGGCAGTCAAAATGATCCTTAGAATTCTTCCCTACCTTATTCCTGTGCTGAGATACAGGCTGCTCCAACCTGCTGTAAAATGCTTGATTTCGAGAGTGAGCGAAACTAATGAAAACATTGTTGGGGTAAAACCTAAAGGGAAAGACCTAGCACCAAATCCAATTTGCCATCTGATCTAACTTCTGGAGGCAGTCAAAATGAGTATTTGAATTCTTCCCTACCTTATTCCTGTGCTGAGATACAGGCTGCTCCAACCTGCTGTAAAATGCTTGATTTCGAGAGTGAGCGAAACTAATGAAAACATTGTTGGGGTAAAACCTAAAGGGAAAGACCTAGCACCAAATTCCATTGGCCATCTGATCTAACTTCTGGAGGCAGTCAAAATGAGTATTTGAATTCTTCCCTACCTTATTCCTGTGCTGAGATACAGGCTGCTCCAACCTGCTGTAAAATGCTTGATTTCGAGAGTGAGCGAAACTAATGAAAACATTGTTGGGGTAAAACCTAAAGGGAAAGACCTAGCACCAAATCCAATTTGCCATCTGATCTAACTTCTGGAGGCAGTCAAAATGATCCTTAGAATTCTTCCCTACCTTATTCCTGTGCTGAGATACAGGCTGCTCCAACCTGCTGTAAAATGCTTGATGCTTGATTTCGAGAGTGAGCGAAACTAATGAAAACATTGTTGGGGTAAAACCTAAAGGGAAAGACCTAGCACCAAATCCAATTTGCCATCTGATCTAACTTCTGGAGGCAGTCAAAATGATCCTTAGAATTCTTCCCTACCTTATTCCTGTGCTGAGATACAGGCTGCTCCAACCTGCTGTAAAATGCTTGATTTCGAGAGTGAGCGAAACTAATGAAAACATTGTTGGGGTAAAACCTAAAGGGAAAGACCTAGCACCAAATTGCATTGGCCATCTGATCTAACTTCTGGAGGCAGTCAAAATGATCCTTAGAATTCTTCCCTACCTTATTCCTGTGCTGAGATACAGGCTGCTCCAACCTGCTGTAAAATGCTTGATTTCGAGAGTGAGCGAAACTAATGAAAACATTGTTGGGGTAAAACCTAAAGGGAAAGACCTAGCACCAAATTCCATTGGCCATCTGATCTAACTTCTGGAGGCAGTCAAAATGATCCTTAGAATTCTTCCCTACCTTATTCCTGTGCTGAGATACAGGCTGCTCCAACCTGCTGTAAAATGCTTGATTTCGAGAGTGAGCGAAACTAATGAAAACATTGTTGGGGTAAAACCTAAAGGGAAAGACCTAGCACCAAATCCAATTTGCCATCTGATCTAACTTCTGGAGGCAGTCAAAATGAGTATTTGAATTCTTCCCTACCTTATTCCTGTGCTGAGATACAGGCTCCTCCAACCTGCTGTAAAATGCTTGATTTCGAGAGTGAGCGAAACTAATGAAAACATTGTTGGGGTAAAACCTAAAGGGAAAGACCTAGCACCAAATCCAATTTGCCATCTGATCTAACTTCTGGAGGCAGTCAAAATGATCCTTAGAATTCTTCCCTACCTTATTCCTGTGCTGAGATACAGGCTGCTCCAACCTGCTGTAAAATGCTTGATTTCGAGAGTGAGCAAAACTAATGAAAACATTGTTGGGGTAAAACCTAAAGGGAAAGACCTAGCACCAAATCCAATTTGCCATCTGATCTAACTTCTGGAGGCAGTCAAAATGATCCTTAGAATTCTTCCCTACCTTATTCCTGTGCTGAGATACAGGCTGCTCCAACCTGCTGTAAAATGCTTGATTTCGAGAGTGAGCGAAACTAATGAAAACATTGTTGGGGTAAAACCTAAAGGGAAAGACCTAGCACCAAATCCAATTTGCCATCTGATCTAACTTCTGGAGGCAGTCAAAATGATCCTTAGAATTCTTCCCTACCTTATTCCTGTGCTGAGATACAGGCTGCTCCAACCTGCTGTAAAATGCTTGATTTCGAGAGTGAGCGAAACTAATGAAAACATTGTTGGGGTAAAACCTAAAGGGAAAGACCTAGCACCAAATCCAATTTGCCATCTAATCTAACTTCTGGAGGCAGTCAAAATGATCCTTAGAATTCTTCCCTACCTTATTCCTGTGCTGAGATACAGGCTGCTCCAACCTGCTGTAAAATGCTTGATTTAGAGAGTGAGCGAAACTAATGAAAACATTGTTGGGGTAAAACCTAAAGGGAAAGACCTAGCACCAAATCCAATTTGCCATCTGATCTAACTTCTGGAGGCAGTCAAAATGATCCTTAGAATTCTTCCCTACCTTATTCCTGTGCTGAGATACAGGCTGCTCCAACCTGCTGTAAAATGCTTGATTTCGAGAGTGAGCGAAACTAATGAAAACATTGTTGGGGTAAAACCTAAAGGGAAAGGCCTAGCACCAAATTGCATTGGCCATCTGATCTAACTTCTGGAGGCAGTCAAAATGATCCTTAGAATCTTTCCCTACCTTATTCCTGTGCTGAGATACAGGCTGCTCCAACCTGCTGTAAAATGCTTGATTTCGAGAGTGAGCGAAACTAATGAAAACATTGTTGGGGTAAAACCTAAAGGGAAAGACCTAGCACCAAATCCAATTTGCCATCTGATCTAACTTCTGGAGGCAGTCAAAATGATCCTTAGAATTCTTCCCTACCTTATTCCTGTGCTGAGATACAGGCTGCTCCAACCTGCTGTAAAATGCTTGATTTCGAGAGTGAGCGAAACTAATGAAAACATTGTTGGGGTAAAACCTAAAGGGAAAGACCTTGCACCAAATCCAATTTGCCATCTGATCTAACTTCTGGAGGCAGTCAAAATGAGTATTTGAATTCTTCCCTACCTTATTCCTGTGCTGAGATACAGGCTGCTCCAACCTGCTGTAAAATGCTTGATTTCGAGAGTGAGCGAAACTAATGAAAACATTGTTGGGGTAAAACCTAAAGGGAAAGACCTAGCACCAAATCCAATTTGCCATCTGATCTAACTTCTGGAGGCAGTCAAAATGAGTATTTGAATTCTTCCCTACCTTATTCCTGTGCTGAGATACAGGCTGCTCCAACCTGCTGTAAAATGCTTGATTTCGAGAGTGAGCGAAACTAATGAAAACATTGTTGGGGTAAAACCTAAAGGGAAAGACCTAGCACCAAATCCAATTTGCCATCTGATCTAACTTCTGGAGGCAGTCAAAATGATCCTTAGAATTCTTCCCTACCTTATTCCTGTGCTGAGATACAGGCTGCTCCAACCTGCTGTAAAATGCTTGATTTCGAGAGTGAGCGAAACTAATGAAAACATTGTTGGGGTAAAACCTAAAGGGAAAGACCTAGCACCAAATCCAATTTGCCATCTGATCTAACTTCTGGAGGCAGTCAAAATGATCCTTAGAATTCTTCCCTACCTTATTCCTGTGCTGAGATACAGGCTGCTCCAACCTGCTGTAAAATGCTTGATTTCGAGAGTGAGCAAAACTAATGAAAACATTGTTGGGGTAAAACCTAAAGGGAAAGACCTAGCACCAAATCCAATTTGCCATCTGATCTAACTTCTGGAGGCAGTCAAAATGATCCTTAGAATTCTTCCCTACCTTATTCCTGTGCTGAGATACAGGCTGCTCCAACCTGCTGTAAAATGCTTGATTTAGAGAGTGAGCGAAACTAATGAAAACATTGTTGGGGTAAAACCTAAAGGGAAAGACCTAGCACCAAATCCAATTTGCCATCTGATCTAACTTCTGGAGGCAGTCAAAATGATCCTTAGAATTCTTCCCTACCTTATTCCTGTGCTGAGATACAGGCTGCTCCAACCTGCTGTAAAATGCTTGATTTCGAGAGTGAGCGAAACTAATGAAAACATTGTTGGGGTAAAACCTAAAGGGAAAGGCCTAGCACCAAATTGCATTGGCCATCTGATCTAACTTCTGGAGGCAGTCAAAATGATCCTTAGAATTCTTCCCTACCTTATTCCTGTGCTGAGATACAGGCTGCTCCAACCTGCTGTAAAATGCTTGATTTCGAGAGTGAGCGAAACTAATGAAAACATTGTTGGGGTAAAACCTAAAGGGAAAGACCTAGCACCAAATCCAATTTGCCATCTGATCTAACTTCTGGAGGCAGTCAAAATGATCCTTAGAATTCTTCCCTACCTTATTCCTGTGCTGAGATACAGGCTGCTCCAACCTGCTGTAAAATGCTTGATTTCAAGAGTGAGCGAAACTAATGAAAACATTGTTGGTGGTAAAACCTAAAGGGAAAGACCTTGCACCAAATCCAATTTGCCATCTGATCTAACTTCTGGAGGCAGTCAAAATGAGTATTTGAATTCTTCCCTACCTTATTCCTGTGCTGAGATACAGGCTGCTCCAACCTGCTGTAAAATGCTTGATTTCGAGAGTGAGCGAAACTAATGAAAACATTGTTGGGGTAAAACCTAAAGGGAAAGACCTAGCACCAAATCCAATTTGCCATCTGATCTAACTTCTGGAGGCAGTCAAAATGATCCTTAGAATTCTTCCCTACCTTATTCCTGTGCTGAGATACAGGCTGCTCCAACCTGCTGTAAAATGCTTGATTTCGAGAGTGAGCGAAACTAATGAAAACATTGTTGGGGTAAAACCTAAAGGGAAAGACCTAGCACCAAATCCAATTTGCCATCTGATCTAACTTCTGGAGGCAGTCAAAATGATCCTTAGAATTCTTCCCTACCTTATTCCTGTGCTGAGATACAGGCTGCTCCAACCTGCTGTAAAATGCTTGATTTCGAGAGTGAGCGAAACTAATGAAAACATTGTTGGGGTAAAACCTAAAGGGAAAGACCTAGCACCAAATCCAATTTGCCATCTGATCTAACTTCTGGAGGCAGTCAAAACGATCCTTAGAATTCTTCCCTACCTTATTCCTGTGCTGAGATACAGGCTGCTCCAACCTGCTGTAAAATGCTTGATTTCGAGAGTGAGCGAAACTAATGAAAACATTGTTGGGGTAAAACCTAAAGGGAAAGGACCTAGCACCAAATCCAATTTGCCCATCTGATCTAACTTCTGGAGGCAGTCAAAATGATCCTTAGAATTCTTCCCTACCTTATTCCTGTGCTGAGATACAGGCTGCTCCAACCTGCTGTAAAATGCTTGATTTCGAGAGTGAGCGAAACTAATGAAAACATTGTTGGGGGTAAAACCTAAAGGGAAAGACCTAGCACCAAATCCAATTTGCCATCTGATCTAACTTCTGGAGGCAGTCAAAATGATCCTTAGAATTCTTCCCTACCTTATTCCTGTGCTGAGATACAGGCTGCTCCAACCTGCTGTAAAATGCTTGATTTCGAGAGTGAGCGAAACTAATGAAAACATTGTTGGGGTAAAACCTAAAGGGAAAGGCCTAGCACCAAATTGCATTGGCCATCTGATCTAACTTCTGGAGCAGTCAAAATGATCCTTAGAATTCTTCCCTACCTTATTCCTGTGCTGAGATACAGGCTGCTCCAACCTGCTGTAAAATGCTTGATTTCGAGAGTGAGCGAAACTAATGAAAACATTGTTGGGGTAAAACCTAAAGGGAAAGACCTAGCACCAAATCCAATTTGCCATCTGATCTAACTTCTGGAGGCAGTCAAAATGATCCTTAGAATTCTTCCCTACCTTATTCCTGTGCTGAGATACAGGCTGCTCCAACCTGCTGTAAAATGCTTGATTTCGAGAGTGAGCGAAACTAATGAAAACATTGTTGGGGTAAAACCTAAAGGGAAAGGCCTAGCACCAAATTGCATTGGCCATCTGATCTAACTTCTGGAGGCAGTCAAAATGATCCTTAGAATTCTTCCCTACCTTATTCCTGTGCTGAGATACAGGCTGCTCCAACCTGCTGTAAAATGCTTGATTTCGAGAGTGAGCGAAACTAATGAAAACATTGTTGGGGTAAAACCTAAAGGGAAAGACCTAGCACCAAATCCAATTTGCCATCTGATCTAACTTCTGGAGGCAGTCAAAATGATCCTTAGAATTCTTCCCTACCTTATTCCTGTGCTGAGATACAGGCTGCTCCAACCTGCTGTAAAATGCTTGATTTCGAGAGTGAGCGAAACTAATGAAAACATTGTTGGGGTAAAACCTAAAGGGAAAGACCTAGCACCAAATCCAATTTGCCATCTGATCTAACTTCTGGAGGCAGTCAAAATGATCCTTAGAATTCTTCCCTACCTTATTCCTGTGCTGAGATACAGGCTGCTCCAACCTGCTGTAAAATGCTTGATTTCGAGAGTGAGCGAAACTAATGAAAACATTGTTGGGGTAAAACCTAAAGGGAAAGACCTAGCACCAAATCCAATTTGCCATCTGATCTAACTTCTGGAGGCAGTCAAAATGATCCTTAGAATTCTTCCCTACCTTATTCCTGTGCTGAGATACAGGCTGCTCCAACCTGCTGTAAAATGCTTGATTTCGAGAGTGAGCGAAACTAATGAAAACATTGTTGGGGTAAAACCTAAAGGGAAAGGCCTAGCACCAAATTGCATTGGCCATCTGATCTAACTTCTGGAGGCAGTCAAAATGATCCTTAGAATTCTTCCCTACCTTATTCCTGTGCTGAGATACAGGCTGCTCCAACCTGCTGTAAAATGCTTGATTTCGAGAGTGAGCGAAACTAATGAAAACATTGTTGGGGTAAAACCTAAAGGGAAAGACCTAGCACCAAATCCAATTTGCCATCTGATCTAACTTCTGGAGGCAGTCAAAATGATCCTTAGAATTCTTCCCTACCTTATTCCTGTGCTGAGATACAGGCTGCTCCAACCTGCTGTAAAATGCTTGATTTCGAGAGTGAGCGAAACTAATGAAAACATTGTTGGGGTAAAACCTAAAGGGAAAGGCCTAGCACCAAATTGCATTGGCCATCTGATCTAACTTCTGGAGGCAGTCAAAATGATCCTTAGAATTCTTCCCTACCTTATTCCTGTGCTGAGATACAGGCTGCTCCAACCTGCTGTAAAATGCTTGATTTCGAGAGTGAGCGAAACTAATGAAAACATTGTTGGGGTAAAACCTAAAGGGAAAGACCTAGCACCAAATCCAATTTGCCATCTGATCTAACTTCTGGAGGCAGTCAAAATGATCCTTAGAATTCTTCCCTACCTTATTCCTGTGCTGAGATACAGGCTGCTCCAACCTGCTGTAAAATGCTTGATTTCAAGAGTGAGCGAAACTAATGAAAACATTGTTGGGGTAAAACCTAAAGGGAAAGACCTTGCACCAAATCCAATTTGCCATCTGATCTAACTTCTGGAGGCAGTCAAAATGAGTATTTGAATTCTTCCCTACCTTATTCCTGTGCTGAGATACAGGCTGCTCCAACCTGCTGTAAAATGCTTGATTTCGAGAGTGAGCGAAACTAATGAAAACATTGTTGGGGTAAAACCTAAAGGGAAAGACCTAGCACCAAATCCAATTTGCCATCTGATCTAACTTCTGGAGGCAGTCAAAATGATCCTTAGAATTCTTCCCTACCTTATTCCTGTGCTGAGATACAGGCTGCTCCAACCTGCTGTAAAATGCTTGATTTCGAGAGTGAGCGAAACTAATGAAAACATTGTTGGGGTAAAACCTAAAGGGAAAGGCCTAGCACCAAATTGCATTGGCCATCTGATCTAACTTCTGGAGGCAGTCAAAATGAGTATTTGAATTCTTCCCTACCTTATTCCTGTGCTGAGATACAGGCTGCTCCAACCTGCTGTAAAATGCTTGATTTCGAGAGGGAGCGAAACTAATGAAAACATTGTTGGGGTAAAATCTAAAGGGAAAGACCTAGCACCAAATCCAATTTGCCATCTGATCTAACTTCTGGAGGCAGTCAAAATGATCCTTAGAATTCTTCCCTACCTTATTCCTGTGCTGAGATACAGGCTGCTCCAACCTGCTGTAAAATGCTTGATTTCGAGAGTGAGCAAAACTAATGAAAACATTGTTGGGGTAAAACCTAAAGGGAAAGACCTAGCACCAAATCCAATTTGCCATCTGATCTAACTTCTGGAGGCAGTCAAAATGATCCTTAGAATTCTTCCCTACCTTATTCCTGTGCTGAGATACAGGCTGCTCCAACCTGCTGTAAAATGCTTGATTTCGAGAGTGAGCGAAACTAATGAAAACATTGTTGGGGTAAAACCTAAAGGGAAAGACCTAGCACCAAATCCAATTTGCCATCTGATCTAACTTCTGGAGGCAGTCAAAACGATCCTTAGAATTCTTCCCTACCTTATTCCTGTGCTGAGATACAGGCTGCTCCAACCTGCTGTAAAATGCTTGATTTCGAGAGTGAGCGAAACTAATGAAAACATTGTTGGGGTAAAACCTAAAGGGAAAGACCTAGCACCAAATCCAATTTGCCATCTGATCTAACTTCTGGAGGCAGTCAAAATGATCCTTAGAATTCTTCCCTACCTTATTCCTGTGCTGAGATACAGGCTGCTCCAACCTGCTGTAAAATGCTTGATTTCGAGAGTGAGCGAAACTAATGAAAACATTGTTGGGGTAAAACCTAAAGGGAAAGACCTAGCACCAAATCCAATTTGCCATCTGATCTAACTTCTGGAGGCAGTCAAAATGATCCTTAGAATTCTTCCCTACCTTATTCCTGTGCTGAGATACAGGCTGCTCCAACCTGCTGTAAAATGCTTGATTTCGAGAGTGAGCGAAACTAATGAAAACATTGTTGGGGTAAAACCTAAAGGGAAAGGCCTAGCACCAAATTGCATTGGCCATCTGATCTAACTTCTGGAGGCAGTCAAAATGATCCTTAGAATTCTTCCCTACCTTATTCCTGTGCTGAGATACAGGCTGCTCCAACCTGCTGTAAAATGCTTGATTTCGAGAGTGAGCGAAACTAATGAAAACATTGTTGGGGTAAAACCTAAAGGGAAAGACCTAGCACCAAATCCAATTTGCCATCTGATCTAACTTCTGGAGGCAGTCAAAATGATCCTTAGAATTCTTCCCTACCTTATTCCTGTGCTGAGATACAGGCTGCTCCAACCTGCTGTAAAATGCTTGATTTCGAGAGTGAGCGAAACTAATGAAAACATTGTTGGGGTAAAACCTAAAGGGAAAGGCCTAGCACCAAATTGCATTGGCCATCTGATCTAACTTCTGGAGGCAGTCAAAATGATCCTTAGAATTCTTCCCTACCTTATTCCTGTGCTGAGATACAGGCTGCTCCAACCTGCTGTAAAATGCTTGATTTCGAGAGTGAGCGAAACTAATGAAAACATTGTTGGGGTAAAACCTAAAGGGAAAGACCTAGCACCAAATCCAATTTGCCATCTGATCTAACTTCTGGAGGCAGTCAAAATGATCCTTAGAATTCTTCCCTACCTTATTCCTGTGCTGAGATACAGGCTGCTCCAACCTGCTGTAAAATGCTTGATTTAGAGAGTGAGCGAAACTAATGAAAACATTGTTGGGGTAAAACCTAAAGGGAAAGACCTAGCACCAAATCCAATTTGCCATCTGATCTAACTTCTGGAGGCAGTCAAAATGATCCTTAGAATTCTTCCCTACCTTATTCCTGTGCTGAGATACAGGCTGCTCCAACCTGCTGTAAAATGCTTGATTTCGAGAGTGAGCGAAACTAATGAAAACATTGTTGGGGTAAAACCTAAAGGGAAAGACCTAGCACCAAATCCAATTTGCCATCTGATCTAACTTCTGGAGGCAGTCAAAATGATCCTTAGAATTCTTCCCTACCTTATTCCTGTGCTGAGATACAGGCTGCTCCAACCTGCTGTAAAATGCTTGATTTCGAGAGTGAGCGAAACTAATGAGAACATTGTTGGGGTAAAACCTAAAGGGAAAGGCCTAGCACCAAATTGCATTGGCCATCTGATCTAACTTCTGGAGGCAGTCAAAATGATCCTTAGAATTCTTCCCTACCTTATTCCTGTGCTGAGATACAGGCTGCTCCAACCTGCTGTAAAATGCTTGATTTCGAGAGTGAGCGAAACTAATGAAAACATTGTTGGGGTAAAACCTAAAGGGAAAGACCTAGCACCAAATCCAATTTGCCATCTGATCT
The DNA here is from genome assembly GCF_026170545.1 of Melanerpes formicivorus. NCBI lineage: Eukaryota > Metazoa > Chordata > Aves > Piciformes > Picidae > Melanerpes > Melanerpes formicivorus. The sequence goes on along the minus strand of NW_027144032.1, from coordinate 497 downwards.
AACTTCTGGAGGCAGTCAAAATGATCCTTAGAATTCTTCCCTACCTTATTCCTGTGCTGAGATACAGGCTGCTCCAACCTGCTGTAAAATGCTTGATTTCGAGAGTGAGCGAAACTAATGAAAACATTGTTGGGGTAAAACCTAAAGGGAAAGGCCTAGCACCAAATTGCATTGGCCATCTGATCTAACTTCTGGAGGCAGTCAAAATGATCCTTAGAATTCTTCCCTACCTTATTCCTGTGCTGAGATACAGGCTGCTCCAACCTGCTGTAAAATGCTTGATTTCGAGAGTGAGCGAAACTAATGAAAACATTGTTGGGGTAAAACCTAAAGGGAAAGACCTAGCACCAAATCCAATTTGCCATCTGATCTAACTTCTGGAGGCAGTCAAAATGATCCTTAGAATTCTTCCCTACCTTATTCCTGTGCTGAGATACAGGCTGCTCCAACCTGCTGTAAAATGCTTGATTTCAAGAGTGAGCGAAACTAATGAAAAC
>NW_027144031.1:0-43111 GCF_026170545.1 Melanerpes formicivorus | reverse complement strand
TTAGATCAGATGGCAAATTGGATTTGGTGCTAGGTCTTTCCCTTTAGGTTTTACCCCCAACAATGTTTTCATTAGTTTCGCTCACTCTCGAAATCAAGCATTTTACAGCAGGTTGGAGCAGCCTGTATCTCAGCACAGGAATAAGGTAGGGAAGAATTCTAAGGCTCATTTTGACTGCCTCCAGAAGTTAGATCAGATGGCAAATTGGATTTGGTGCTAGGTCTTTCCCTTTAGGTTTTTACCCCAACAATGTTTTCATTAGTTTCGCTCACTCTCGAAATCAAGCATTTTACAGCAGGTTGGAGCAGCCTGTATCTCAGCACAGGAATAAGGTAGGGAAGAATTCTAAGGATCATTTTGACTGCCTCCAGAAGTTAGATCAGATGGCAAATTGGATTTGGTGCTAGGTCTTTCCCTTTAGGTTTTACCCCAACAATGTTTTCATTAGTTTCGCTCACTCTCGAAATCAAGCATTTTACAGCAGGTTGGAGCAGCCTGTATCTCAGCACAGGAATAAGGTAGGGAAGAATTCTAAGGATCATTTTGACTGCCTCCAGAAGTTAGATCAGATGGCAAATTGGATTTGGTGCTAGGTCTTTCCCTTTAGGTTTTACCCCAACAATGTTTTCATTAGTTTCGCTCACTCTCGAAATCAAGCATTTTACAGCAGGTTGGAGCAGCCTGTATCTCAGCACAGGAATAAGGTAGGGAAGAATTCTAAGGCTCATTTTGACTGCCTCCAGAAGTTAGATCAGATGGCAAATTGGATTTGGTGCTAGGTCTTTCCCTTTAGGTTTTACCCCAACAATGTTTTCATTAGTTTCGCTCACTCTCGAAATCAAGCATTTTACAGCAGGTTGGAGCAGCCTGTATCTCAGCACAGGAATAAGGTAGGGAAGAATTCTAAGGATCATTTTGACTGCCTCCAGAAGTTAGATCAGATGGCAAATTGGATTTGGTGCTAGGTCTTTCCCTTTAGGTTTTACCCCAACAATGTTTTCATTAGTTTCGCTCACTCTCGAAATCAAGCATTTTACAGCAGGTTGGAGCAGCCTGTATCTCAGCACAGGAATAAGGTAGGGGAAGAATTCTAAGGCTCATTTTGACTGCCTCCAGAAGTTAGATCAGATGGCAAATTGGATTTGGTGCTAGGTCTTTCCCTTTAGGTTTTACCCCAACAATGTTTTCATTAGTTTCGCTCACTCTCGAAATCAAGCATTTTACAGCAGGTTGGAGCAGCCTGTATCTCAGCACAGGAATAAGGTAGGGGAAGAATTCTAAGGCTCATTTTGACTGCCTCCAGAAGTTAGATCAGATGGCAAATTGGATTTGGTGCTAGGTCTTTCCCTTTAGGTTTTACCCCAACAATGTTTTCATTAGTTTCGCTCACTCCTCGAAATCAAGCATTTTACAGCAGGTTGGAGCAGCCTGTATCTCAGCACAGGAATAAGGTAGGGAAGAATTCTAAGGATCATTTTGACTGCCTCCAGAAGTTAGATCAGATGGCAAATTGGATTTGGTGCTAGGTCTTTCCCTTTAGGTTTTACCCCAACAATGTTTTCATTAGTTTCGCTCACTCTCGAAATCAAGCATTTTACAGCAGGTTGGAGCAGCCTGTATCTCAGCACAGGAATAAGGTAGGGAAGAATTCTAAGGCTCATTTTGACTGCCTCCAGAAGTTAGATCAGATGGCAAATTGGATTTGGTGCTAGGTCTTTCCCTTTAGGTTTTACCCCAACAATGTTTTCATTAGTTTCGCTCACTCTCGAAATCAAGCATTTTACAGCAGGTTGGAGCAGCCTGTATCTCAGCACAGGAATAAGGTAGGGAAGAATTCTAAGGATCATTTTGACTGCCTCCAGAAGTTAGATCAGATGGCAAATTGGATTTGGTGCTAGGTCTTTCCCTTTAGGTTTTACCCCAACAATGTTTTCATTAGTTTCGCTCACTCTCGAAATCAAGCATTTTACAGCAGGTTGGAGCAGCCTGTATCTCAGCACAGGAATAAGGTAGGGAAGAATTCTAAGGCTCATTTTGACTGCCTCCAGAAGTTAGATCAGATGGCAAATTGGATTTGGTGCTAGGTCTTTCCCTTTAGGTTTTACCCCAACAATGTTTTCATTAGTTTCGCTCACTCTCGAAATCAAGCATTTTACAGCAGGTTGGAGCAGCCTGTATCTCAGCACAGGAATAAGGTAGGGAAGAATTCTAAGGATCATTTTGACTGCCTCCAGAAGTTAGATCAGATGGCAAATTGGATTTGGTGCTAGGTCTTTCCCTTTAGGTTTTACCCCCAACAATGTTTTCATTAGTTTCGCTCACCTCTCGAAATCAAGCATTTTACAGCAGGTTGGAGCAGCCTGTATCTCAGCACAGGAATAAGGTAGGGAAGAATTCTAAGGCTCATTTTGACTGCCTCCAGAAGTTAGATCAGATGGCAAATTGGATTTGGTGCTAGGTCTTTCCCTTTAGGTTTTACCCCAACAATGTTTTCATTAGTTTCGCTCACTCTCGAAATCAAGCATTTTACAGCAGGTTGGAGCAGCCTGTATCTCAGCACAGGAATAAGGTAGGGAAGAATTCTAAGGCTCATTTTGACTGCCTCCAGAAGTTAGATCAGATGGCAAATTGGATTTGGTGCTAGGTCTTTCCCTTTAGGTTTTACCCCAACAATGTTTTCATTAGTTTCGCTCACTCTCGAAATCAAGCATTTTACAGCAGGTTGGAGCAGCCTGTATCTCAGCACAGGAATAAGGTAGGGAAGAATTCTAAGGATCATTTTGACTGCCTCCAGAAGTTAGATCAGATGGCAAATTGGATTTGGTGCTAGGTCTTTCCCTTTAGGTTTTACCCCAACAATGTTTTCATTAGTTTCGCTCACTCTCGAAATCAAGCATTTTACAGCAGGTTGGAGCAGCCTGTATCTCAGCACAGGAATAAGGTAGGGAAGAATTCTAAGGATCATTTTGACTGCCTCCAGAAGTTAGATCAGATGGCAAATTGGATTTGGTGCTAGGTCTTTCCCTTTAGGTTTTTACCCCAACAATGTTTTCATTAGTTTCGCTCACTCTCGAAATCAAGCATTTTACAGCAGGTTGGAGCAGCCTGTATCTCAGCACAGGAATAAGGTAGGGAAGAATTCTAAGGATCATTTTGACTGCCTCCAGAAGTTAGATCAGATGGCAAATTGGATTTGGTGCTAGGTCTTTCCCTTTAGGTTTTACCCCAACAATGTTTTCATTATTTTCGCTCACTCTCGAAATCAAGCATTTTACAGCAGGTTGGAGCAGCCTGTATCTCAGCACAGGAATAAGGTAGGGAAGAATTCTAAGGATCATTTTGACTGCCTCCAGAAGTTAGATCAGATGGCAAATTGGATTTGGTGCTAGGTCTTTCCCTTTAGGTTTTACCCCAACAATGTTTTCATTATTTTCGCTCACTCTCGAAATCAAGCATTTTACAGCAGGTTGGAGCAGCCTGTATCTCAGCACAGGAATAAGGTAGGGAAGAATTCAAAGGATCATTTTGACTGCCCTCCAGAAGTTAGATCAGATGGCAAATTGGATTTGGTGCTAGGTCTTTCCCTTTAGGTTTTACCCCAACAATGTTTTCATTAGTTTCGCTCACTCTCGAAATCAAGCATTTTACAGCAGGTTGGAGCAGCCTGTATCTCAGCACAGGAATAAGGTAGGGAAGAATTCTAAGGATCATTTTGACTGCCTCCAGAAGTTAGATCAGATGGCAAATTGGATTTGGTGCTAGGTCTTTCCCTTTAGGTTTTACCCCAACAATGTTTTCATTAGTTTCGCTCACTCTCGAAATCAAGCATTTTACAGCAGGTTGGAGCAGCCTGTAACTCAGCACAGGAATAAGGTAGGGAAGAATTCAAATGCTCATTTTGACTGCCTCCAGAAGTTAGATCAGATGGCAAATTGGATTTGGTGCTAGGTCTTTCCCTTTAGGTTTTACCCCAACAATGTTTTCATTAGTTTCGCTCACTCTCGAAATCAAGCATTTTACAGCAGGTTGGAGCAGCCTGTATCTCAGCACAGGAATAAGGTAGGGAAGAATTCTAAGGATCATTTTTGACTGCCTCCAGAAGTTAGATCAGATGGCAAATTGGATTTGGTGCTAGGTCTTTCCCTTTAGGTTTTACCCCAACAATGTTTTCATTAGTTTCGCTCACTCTCGAAATCAAGCATTTTACAGCAGGTTGGAGCAGCCTGTATCTCAGCACAGGAATAAGGTAGGGAAGAATTCTAAGGATCATTTTGACTGCCTCCAGAAGTTAGATCAGATGGCAAATTGGATTTGGTGCTAGGTCTTTCCCTTTAGGTTTTACCCCAACAATGTTTTCATTAGTTTCGCTCACTCTCGAAATCAAGCATTTTACAGCAGGTTGGAGCAGCCTGTATCTCAGCACAGGAATAAGGTAGGGAAGAATTCTAAGGATCATTTTGACTGCCTCCAGAAGTTAGATCAGATGGCAAATTGGATTTGGTGCTAGGTCTTTCCCTTTAGGTTTTACCCCAACAATGTTTTCATTAGTTTCGCTCACTCTCGCAATCAAGCATTTTACAGCAGGTTGGAGCAGCCTGTATCTCAGCACAGGAATAAGGTAGGAAGAATTCTAAGGATCATTTTGACTGCCTCCAGAAGTTAGATCAGATGGCAAATTGGATTTGGTGCTAGGTCTTTCCCTTTAGGTTGTACCCCAACAATGTTTTCATTAGTTTCGCTCACTCTCGAAATCAAGCATTTTACAGCAGGTTGGAGCAGCCTGTATCTCAGCACAGGAATAAGGTAGGGAAGAATTCTAAGGATCATTTTGACTGCCTCCAGAAGTTAGATCAGATGGCAAATTGGATTTGGTGCTAGGTCTTTCCCTTTAGGTTTTACCCCAACAATGTTTTCATTAGTTTCGCTCACTCTCGAAATCAAGCATTTTACAGCAGGTTGGAGCAGCCTGTATCTCAGCACAGGAATAAGGTAGGGAAGAATTCTAAGGATCATTTTGACTGCCTCCAGAAGTTAGATCAGATGGCAAATTGGATTTGGTGCTAGGTCTTTCCCTTTAGGTTTTACCCCAACAATGTTTTCATTAGTTTCGCTCACTCTCGAAATCAAGCATTTTACAGCAGGTTGGAGCAGCCTGTATCTCAGCACAGGAATAAGGTAGGGAAGAATTCAAATGCTCATTTTGACTGCCTCCAGAAGTTAGATCAGATGGCAAATTGGATTTGGTGCTAGGTCTTTCCCTTTAGGTTTTACCCCAACAATGTTTTCATTAGTTTCGCTCACTCTCGAAATCAAGCATTTTACAGCAGGTTGGAGCAGCCTGTATCTCAGCACAGGAATAAGGTAGGGAAGAATTCTAAGGATCATTTTGACTGCCTCCAGAAGTTAGATCAGATGGCAAATTGGATTTGGTGCTAGGTCTTTCCCTTTAGGTTTTACCCCAACAACGTTTTCATTAGTTTCGCTCACTCTCGAAATCAAGCATTTTACAGCAGGTTGGAGCAGCCTGTATCTCAGCACAGGAATAAGGTAGGGAAGAATTCTAAGGATCATTTTGACTGCCTCCAGAAGTTAGATCAGATGGCAAATTGGATTTGGTGCTAGGTCTTTCCCTTTAGGTTTTACCCCAACAATGTTTTCATTAGTTTCGCTCACTCTCGAAATCAAGGCATTTTACAGCAGGTTGGAGCAGCCTGTATCTCAGCACAGGAATAAGGTAGGGAAGAATTCTAAGGATCATTTTGACTGCCTCCAGAAGTTAGATCAGATGGCAAATTGGATTTGGTGCTAGGTCTTTCCCTTTAGGTTTTACCCCAACAATGTTTTCATTAGTTTCACTCACTCTCGAAATCAAGCATTTTACAGCAGGTTGGAGCAGCCTGTATCTCAGCACAGGAATAAGGTAGGGAAGAATTCTAAGGCTCATTTTGACTGCCTCCAGAAGTTAGATCAGATGGCAAATTGGATTTGGTGCTAGGTCTTTCCCTTTAGGTTTTACCCCAACAATGTTTTCATTAGTTTCGCTCACTCTCGAAATCAAGCATTTTACAGCAGGTTGGAGCAGCCTGTATCTCAGCACAGGAATAAGGTAGGGAAGAATTCAAAGGATCATTTTGACTGCCTCCAGAAGTTAGATCAGATGGCAAATTGGATTTGGTGCTAGGTCTTTCCCTTTAGGTTTTACCCCAACAATGTTTTCATTAGTTTCGCTCACTCTCGAAATCAAGCATTTTACAGCAGGTTGGAGCAGCCTGTATCTCAGCACAGGAATAAGGTAGGGAAGAATTCTAAGGATCATTTTGACTGCCTCCAGAAGTTAGATCAGATGGCAAATTGGATTTGGTGCTAGGTCTTTCCCTTTAGGTTTTGCCCCCACAATGTTTTCATTAGTTTCGCTCACTCTCGAAATCAAGCATTTTACAGCAGGTTGGAGCAGCCTGTATCTCAGCACAGGAATAAGGTAGGGAAGAATTCTAAGGATCATTTTGACTGCCTCCAGAAGTTAGATCAGATGGCAAATTGGATTTGGTGCTAGGTCTTTCCCTTTAGGTTTTACCCCAACAATGTTTTCATTAGTTTCGCTCACTCTCGAAATCAAGCATTTTACAGCAGGTTGGAGCAGCCTGTATCTCAGCAGAGGAATAAGGTAGGGAAGAATTCAAATGCTCATTTTGACTGCCTCCAGAAGTTAGATCAGATGGCAAATTGGATTTGGTGCTAGGTCTTTCCCTTTAGGTTTTACCCCAACAATGTTTTCATAAGTTTCGCTCACTCTCGAAATCAAGCATTTTACAGCAGGTTGGAGCAGCCTGTATCTCAGCACAGGAATAAGGTAGGGAAGAATTCTAAGGATCATTTTGACTGCCTCCAGAAGTTAGATCAGATGGCAAATTGGATTTGGTGCTAGGTCTTTCCCTTTAGGTTTTACCCCAACAACGTTTTCATTAGTTTCGCTCACTCTCGAAATCAAGCATTTTACAGCAGGTTGGAGCAGCCTGTATCTCAGCACAGGAATAAGGTAGGGAAGAATTCTAAGGATCATTTTGACTGCCTCCAGAAGTTAGATCAGATGGCAAATTGGATTTGGTGCTAGGTCTTTCCCTTTAGGTTTTACCCCAACAATGTTTTCATTAGTTTCGCTCACTCTCGAAATCAAGCATTTTACAGCAGGTTGGAGCAGCCTGTATCTCAGCACAGGAATAAGGTAGGGAAGAATTCTAAGGATCATTTTGACTGCCTCCAGAAGTTAGATCAGATGGCAAATTGGATTTGGTGCTAGGTCTTTCCCTTTAGGTTTTACCCCAACAATGTTTTCATTAGTTTCGCTCACTCTCGAAATCAAGCATTTTACAGCAGGTTGGAGCAGCCTGTATCTCAGCACAGGAATAAGGTAGGGAAGAATTCTAAGGATCATTTTGACTGCCTCCAGAAGTTAGATCAGATGGCAAATTGGATTTGGTGCTAGGTCTTTCCCTTTAGGTTTTACCCCAACAATGTTTTCATTAGTTTCGCTCACTCTCGAAATCAAGCATTTTACAGCAGGTTGGAGCAGCCTGTATCTCAGCACAGGAATAAGGTAGGGAAGAATTCTAAGGATCATTTTGACTGCCTCCAGAAGTTAGATCAGATGGCAAATTGGATTTGGTGCTAGGTCTTTCCCTTTAGGTTTTACCCCAACAATGTTTTCATTAGTTTCGCTCACTCTCGAAATCAAGCATTTTACAGCAGGTTGGAGCAGCCTGTATCTCAGCACAGGAATAAGGTAGGGAAGAATTCTAAGGATCATTTTGACTGCCTCCAGAAGTTAGATCAGATGGCAAATTGGATTTGGTGCTAGGTCTTTCCCTTTAGGTTTTACCCCAACAATGTTTTCATTAGTTTCGCTCACTCTCGAAATCAAGCATTTTACAGCAGGTTGGAGCAGCCTGTATCTCAGCACAGGAATAAGGTAGGGAAGAATTCTAAGGATCATTTTGACTGCCCTCCAGAAGTTAGATCAGATGGCAAATTGGATTTGGTGCTAGGTCTTTCCCTTTAGGTTTTACCCCAACAATGTTTTCATTAGTTTCACTCACTCTCGAAATCAAGCATTTTACAGCAGGTTGGTGCAGCCTGTATCTCAGCACAGGAATAAGGTAGGGAAGAATTCTAAGGCTCATTTTGACTGCCTCCAGAAGTTAGATCAGATGGCAAATTGGATTTGGTGCTAGGTCTTTCCCTTTAGGTTTTACCCCAACAATGTTTTCATTAGTTTCGCTCACTCTCGAAATCAAGCATTTTACAGCAGGTTGGAGCAGCCTGTATCTCAGCACAGGAATAAGGTAGGGAAGAATTCTAAGGCTCATTTTGACTGCCTCCAGAAGTTAGATCAGATGGCAAATTGGATTTGGTGCTAGGTCTTTCCCTTTAGGTTTTACCCCAACAATGTTTTCATTAGTTTCGCTCACTCTCGAAATCAAGCATTTTACAGCAGGTTGGAGCAGCCTGTATCTCAGCACAGGAATAAGGTAGGGAAGAATTCTAAGGCTCATTTTGACTGCCTCCAGAAGTTAGATCAGATGGCAAATTGGATTTGGTGCTAGGTCTTTCCCTTTAGGTTTTGCCCCCACAATGTTTTCATTAGTTTCGCTCACTCTCGAAATCAAGCATTTTACAGCAGGTTGGAGCAGCCTGTATCTCAGCACAGGAATAAGGTAGGGAAGAATTCTAAGGATCATTTTGACTGCCTCCAGAAGTTAGATCAGATGGCAAATTGGATTTGGTGCTAGGTCTTTCCCTTTAGGTTTTACCCCAACAATGTTTTCATTAGTTTCGCTCACTCTCGAAATCAAGCATTTTACAGCAGGTTGGAGCAGCCTGTATCTCAGCACAGGAATAAGGTAGGGAAGAATTCAAATGCTCATTTTGACTGCCTCCAGAAGTTAGATCAGATGGCAAATTGGATTTGGTGCTAGGTCTTTCCCTTTAGGTTTTACCCCAACAATGTTTTCATTAGTTTCGCTCACTCTCGAAATCAAGCATTTTACAGCAGGTTGGAGCAGCCTGTATCTCAGCACAGGAATAAGGTAGGGAAGAATTCTAAGGATCATTTTGAGTGCCTCCAGAAGTTAGATCAGATGGCAAATTGGATTTGGTGCTAGGTCTTTCCCTTTAGGTTTTACCCCAACAATGTTTTCATTAGTTTCGCTCACTCTCGAAATCAAGCATTTTACAGCAGGTTGGAGCAGCCTGTATCTCAGCACAGGAATAAGGTAGGGAAGAATTCTAAGGCTCATTTTGACTGCCTCCAGAAGTTAGATCAGATGGCAAATTGGATTTGGTGCTAGGTCTTTCCCTTTAGGTTTTGCCCCCACAATGTTTTCATTAGTTTCGCTCACTCTCGAAATCAAGCATTTTACAGCAGGTTGGAGCAGCCTGTATCTCAGCACAGGAATAAGGTAGGGAAGAATTCTAAGGCTCATTTTGACTGCCTCCAGAAGTTAGATCAGATGGCAAATTGGATTTGGTGCTAGGTCTTTCCCTTTAGGTTTTACCCCAACAATGTTTTCATTAGTTTCGCTCACTCTCGAAATCAAGCATTTTACAGCAGGTTGGAGCAGCCTGTATCTCAGCACAGGAATAAGGTAGGGAAGAATTCAAATGCTCATTTTGACTGCCTCCAGAAGTTAGATCAGATGGCAAATTGGATTTGGTGCTAGGTCTTTCCCTTTAGGTTTTACCCCAACAATGTTTTCATTAGTTTCGCTCACTCTCGAAATCAAGCATTTTACAGCAGGTTGGAGCAGCCTGTATCTCAGCACAGGAATAAGGTAGGGAAGAATTCTAAGGATCATTTTGACTGCCTCCAGAAGTTAGATCAGATGGCAAATTGGATTTGGTGCTAGGTCTTTCCCTTTAGGTTTTACCCCAACAACGTTTTCATTAGTTTCGCTCACTCTCGAAATCAAGCATTTTACAGCAGGTTGGAGCAGCCTGTATCTCAGCACAGGAATAAGGTAGGGAAGAATTCTAAGGATCATTTTGACTGCCTCCAGAAGTTATATCAGATGGCAAATTGGATTTGGTGCTAGGTCTTTCCCTTTAGGTTTTACCCCAACAATGTTTTCATTAGTTTCGCTCACTCTCGAAATCAAGCATTTTACAGCAGGTTGGAGCAGCCTGTATCTCAGCACAGGAATAAGGTAGGGAAGAATTCTAAGGCTCATTTTGACTGCCTCCAGAAGTTAGATCAGATGGCAAATTGGATTTGGTGCTAGGTCTTTCCCTTTAGGTTTTACCCCAACAATGTTTTCATTAGTTTCACTCACTCTCGAAATCAAGCATTTTACAGCAGGTTGGAGCAGCCTGTATCTCAGCACAGGAATAAGGTAGGGAAGAATTCTAAGGCTCATTTTGACTGCCTCCAGAAGTTAGATCAGATGGCAAATTGGATTTGGTGCTAGGTCTTTCCCTTTAGGTTTTACCCCAACAATGTTTTCATTAGTTTCGCTCACTCTCGAAATCAAGCATTTTACAGCAGGTTGGAGCAGCCTGTATCTCAGCACAGGAATAAGGTAGGGAAGAATTCTAAGGCTCATTTTGACTGCCTCCAGAAGTTAGATCAGATGGCAAATTGGATTTGGTGCTAGGTCTTTCCCTTTAGGTTTTACCCCAACAATGTTTTCATTAGTTTCGCTCACTCTCGAAATCAAGCATTTTACAGCAGGTTGGAGCAGCCTGTATCTCAGCACAGGAATAAGGTAGGGAAGAATTCTAAGGATCATTTTGACTGCCTCCAGAAGTTAGATCAGATGGCAAATTGGATTTGGTGCTAGGTCTTTCCCTTTAGGTTTTGCCCCCACAATGTTTTCATTAGTTTCGCTCACTCTCGAAATCAAGCATTTTACAGCAGGTTGGAGCAGCCTGTATCTCAGCACAGGAATAAGGTAGGGAAGAATTCTAAGGCTCATTTTGACTGCCTCCAGAAGTTAGATCAGATGGCAAATTGGATTTGGTGCTAGGTCTTTCCCTTTAGGTTTTACCCCAACAATGTTTTCATTAGTTTCGCTCACTCTCGAAATCAAGCATTTTACAGCAGGTTGGAGCAGCCTGTATCTCAGCACAGGAATAAGGTAGGGAAGAATTCTAAGGATCATTTTGACTGCCTCCAGAAGTTAGATCAGATGGCAAATTGGATTTGGTGCTAGGTCTTTCCCTTTAGGTTTTACCCCAACAATGTTTTCATTAGTTTCGCTCACTCTCGAAATCAAGCATTTTACAGCAGGTTGGAGCAGCCTGTATCTCAGCACAGGAATAAGGTAGGGAAGAATTCAAATGCTCATTTTGACTGCCTCCAGAAGTTAGATCAGATGGCAAATTGGATTTGGTGCTAGGTCTTTCCCTTTAGGTTTTACCCCAACAATGTTTTCATTAGTTTCGCTCACTCTCGAAATCAAGCATTTTACAGCAGGTTGGAGCAGCCTGTATCTCAGCACAGGAATAAGGTAGGGAAGAATTCTAAGGATCATTTTGACTGCCTCCAGAAGTTAGATCAGATGGCAAATTGGATTTGGTGCTAGGTCTTTCCCTTTAGGTTTTACCCCAACAACGTTTTCATTAGTTTCGCTCACTCTCGAAATCAAGCATTTTACAGCAGGTTGGAGCAGCCTGTATCTCAGCACAGGAATAAGGTAGGGAAGAATTCTAAGGATCATTTTGACTGCCTCCAGAAGTTAGATCAGATGGCAAATTGGATTTGGTGCTAGGTCTTTCCCTTTAGGTTTTACCCCAACAATGTTTTCATTAGTTTCGCTCACTCTCGAAATCAAGCATTTTACAGCAGGTTGGAGCAGCCTGTATCTCAGCACAGGAATAAGGTAGGGAAGAATTCTAAGGATCATTTTGACTGCCTCCAGAAGTTAGATCAGATGGCAAATTGGATTTGGTGCTAGGTCTTTCCCTTTAGGTTTTACCCCAACAATGTTTTCATTAGTTTCGCTCACTCTCGAAATCAAGCATTTTACAGCAGGTTGGAGCAGCCTGTATCTCAGCACAGGAATAAGGTAGGGAAGAATTCAAATGCTCATTTTGACTGCCTCCAGAAGTTAGATCAGATGGCAAATTGGATTTGGTGCTAGGTCTTTCCCTTTAGGTTTTACCCCAACAATGTTTTCATTAGTTTCGCTCACTCTCGAAATCAAGCATTTTACAGCAGGTTGGAGCAGCCTGTATCTCAGCACAGGAATAAGGTAGGGAAGAATTCTAAGGATCATTTTGACTGCCTCCAGAAGTTAGATCAGATGGCAAATTGGATTTGGTGCTAGGTCTTTCCCTTTAGGTTTTACCCCAACAATGTTTTCATTAGTTTCGCTCACTCTCGAAATCAAGCATTTTACAGCAGGTTGGAGCAGCCTGTATCTCAGCACAGGAATAAGGTAGGGAAGAATTCTAAGGCTCATTTTGACTGCCTCCAGAAGTTAGATCAGATGGCAAATTGGATTTGGTGCTAGGTCTTTCCCTTTAGGTTTTACCCCAACAATGTTTTCATTAGTTTCGCTCACTCTCGAAATCAAGCATTTTACAGCAGGTTGGAGCAGCCTGTATCTCAGCACAGGAATAAGGTAGGGAAGAATTCTAAAGATCATTTTGACTGCCTCCAGAAGTTAGATCAGATGGCAAATTGGATTTGGTGCTAGGTCTTTCCCTTTAGGTTTTACCCCAACAATGTTTTCATTAGTTTCGCTCACTCTCGAAATCAAGCATTTTACAGCAGGTTGGAGCAGCCTGTATCTCAGCACAGGAATAAGGTAGGGAAGAATTCTAAGGCTCATTTTGACTGCCTCCAGAAGTTAGATCAGATGGCAAATTGGATTTGGTGCTAGGTCTTTCCCTTTAGGTTTTACCCCAACAATGTTTTCATTAGTTTCGCTCACTCTCGAAATCAAGCATTTTACAGCAGGTTGGAGCAGCCTGTATCTCAGCACAGGAATAAGGTAGGGAAGAATTCTAAGGATCATTTTGACTGCCTCCAGAAGTTAGATCAGATGGCAAATTGGATTTGGTGCTAGGTCTTTCCCTTTAGGTTTTACCCCAACAATGTTTTCATTAGTTTCGCTCACTCTCGAAATCAAGCATTTTACAGCAGGTTGGAGCAGCCTGTATCTCAGCACAGGAATAAGGTAGGGAAGAATTCTAAGGCTCATTTTGACTGCCTCCAGAAGTTAGATCAGATGGCAAATTGGATTTGGTGCTAGGTCTTTCCCTTTAGGTTTTACCCCAACAATGTTTTCATTAGTTTCGCTCACTCTCGAAATCAAGCATTTTACAGCAGGTTGGAGCAGCCTGTATCTCAGCACAGGAATAAGGTAGGGAAGAATTCTAAGGCTCATTTTGACTGCCTCCAGAAGTTAGATCAGATGGCAAATTGGATTTGGTGCTAGGTCTTTCCTTTCCCCTTTAGGTTTTACCCCAACAATGTTTTCATTAGTTTCGCTCACTCTCGAAATCAAGCATTTTACAGCAGGTTGGAGCAGCCTGTATCTCAGCACAGGAATAAGGTAGGGAAGAATTCTAAGGATCATTTTGACTGCCTCCAGAAGTTAGATCAGATGGCAAATTGGATTTGGTGCTAGGTCTTTCCCTTTAGGTTTTACCCCAACAATGTTTTCATTAGTTTCGCTCACTCTCGAAATCAAGCATTTTACAGCAGGTTGGAGCAGCCTGTATCTCAGCACAGGAATAAGGTAGGGAAGAATTCTAAGGCTCATTTTGACTGCCTCCAGAAGTTAGATCAGATGGCAAATTGGATTTGGTGCTAGGTCTTTCCCTTTAGGTTTTACCCCAACAATGTTTTCATTAGTTTCGCTCACTCTCGAAATCAAGCATTTTACAGCAGGTTGGAGCAGCCTGTATCTCAGCACAGGAATAAGGTAGGGAAGAATTCTAAGGATCATTTTGACTGCCTCCAGAAGTTAGATCAGATGGCAAATTGGATTTGGTGCTAGGTCTTTCCCTTTAGGTTTTACCCCAACAATGTTTTCATTAGTTTCGCTCACTCTCGAAATCAAGCATTTTACAGCAGGTTGGAGCAGCCTGTATCTCAGCACAGGAATAAGGTAGGGAAGAATTCTAAGGATCATTTTGACTGCCTCCAGAAGTTAGATCAGATGGCAAATTGGATTTGGTGCTAGGTCTTTCCCTTTAGGTTTTACCCCAACAATGTTTTCATTAGTTTCGCTCACTCTCGAAATCAAGCATTTTACAGCAGGTTGGAGCAGCCTGTATCTCAGCACAGGAATAAGGTAGGGAAGAATTCTAAGGCTCATTTTGACTGCCTCCAGAAGTTAGATCAGATGGCAAATTGGATTTGGTGCTAGGTCTTTCCCTTTAGGTTTTACCCCAACAATGTTTTCATTAGTTTCGCTCACTCTCGAAATCAAGCATTTTACAGCAGGTTGGAGCAGCCTGTATCTCAGCACAGGAATAAGGTAGGGAAGAATTCTAAGGATCATTTTGACTGCCTCCAGAAGTTAGATCAGATGGCAAATTGGATTTGGTGCTAGGTCTTTCCCTTTAGGTTTTACCCCAACAATGTTTTCATTAGTTTCGCTCACTCTCGAAATCAAGCATTTTACAGCAGGTTGGAGCAGCCTGTATCTCAGCACAGGAATAAGGTAGGGAAGAATTCAAATGCTCATTTTGACTGCCTCCAGAAGTTAGATCAGATGGCAAATTGGATTTGGTGCTAGGTCTTTCCCTTTAGGTTTTACCCCAACAATGTTTTCATTAGTTTCGCTCACTCTCGAAATCAAGCATTTTACAGCAGGTTGGAGCAGCCTGTATCTCAGCACAGGAATAAGGTAGGGAAGAATTCTAAGGATCATTTTGACTGCCTCCAGAAGTTAGATCAGATGGCAAATTGGATTTGGTGCTAGGTCTTTCCCTTTAGGTTTTACCCCAACAATGTTTTCATTAGTTTCGCTCACTCTCGAAATCAAGCATTTTACAGCAGGTTGGAGCAGCCTGTATCTCAGCACAGGAATAAGGTAGGGAAGAATTCTAAGGCTCATTTTGACTGCCTCCAGAAGTTAGATCAGATGGCAAATTGGATTTGGTGCTAGGTCTTTCCCTTTAGGTTTTACCCCAACAATGTTTTCATTAGTTTCGCTCACTCTCGAAATCAAGCATTTTACAGCAGGTTGGAGCAGCCTGTATCTCAGCACAGGAATAAGGTAGGGAAGAATTCTAAGGCTCATTTTGACTGCCTCCAGAAGTTAGATCAGATGGCAAATTGGATTTGGTGCTAGGTCTTTCCCTTTAGGTTTTACCCCAACAATGTTTTCATTAGTTTCGCTCACTCTCGAAATCAAGCATTTTACAGCAGGTTGGAGCAGCCTGTATCTCAGCACAGGAATAAGGTAGGGAAGAATTCTAAGGATCATTTTGACTGCCTCCAGAAGTTAGATCAGATGGCAAATTGGATTTGGTGCTAGGTCTTTCCCTTTAGGTTTTACCCCAACAATGTTTTCATTAGTTTCGCTCACTCTCGAAATCAAGCATTTTACAGCAGGTTGGAGCAGCCTGTATCTCAGCACAGGAATAAGGTAGGGAAGAATTCTAAGGCTCATTTTGACTGCCTCCAGAAGTTAGATCAGATGGCAAATTGGATTTGGTGCTAGGTCTTTCCCTTTAGGTTTTTACCCCAACAATGTTTTCATTAGTTTCGCTCACTCTCGAAATCAAGCATTTTACAGCAGGTTGGAGCAGCCTGTATCTCAGCACAGGAATAAGGTAGGGAAGAATTCTAAGGCTCATTTTGACTGCCTCCAGAAGTTAGATCAGATGGCAAATTGGATTTGGTGCTAGGTCTTTCCCTTTAGGTTTTACCCCAACAATGTTTTCATTAGTTTCGCTCACTCTCGAAATCAAGCATTTTACAGCAGGTTGGAGCAGCCTGTATCTCAGCACAGGAATAAGGTAGGGAAGAATTCTAAGGCTCATTTTGACTGCCTCCAGAAGTTAGATCAGATGGCAAATTGGATTTGGTGCTAGGTCTTTCCCTTTAGGTTTTACCCCAACAATGTTTTCATTAGTTTCGCTCACTCTCGAAATCAAGCATTTTACAGCAGGTTGGAGCAGCCTGTATCTCAGCACAGGAATAAGGTAGGGAAGAATTCTAAGGATCATTTTGACTGCCTCCAGAAGTTAGATCAGATGGCAAATTGGATTTGGTGCTAGGTCTTTCCCTTTAGGTTTTACCCCAACAATGTTTTCATTAGTTTCGCTCACTCTCGAAATCAAGCATTTTACAGCAGGTTGGAGCAGCCTGTATCTCAGCACAGGAATAAGGTAGGGAAGAATTCTAAGGATCATTTTGACTGCCTCCAGAAGTTAGATCAGATGGCAAATTGGATTTGGTGCTAGGTCTTTCCCTTTAGGTTTTACCCCAACAATGTTTTCATTAGTTTCGCTCACTCTCGAAATCAAGCATTTTACAGCAGGTTGGAGCAGCCTGTATCTCAGCACAGGAATAAGGTAGGGAAGAATTCTAAGGATCATTTTGACTGCCTCCAGAAGTTAGATCAGATGGCAAATTGGATTTGGTGCTAGGTCTTTCCCTTTAGGTTTTTACCCCAACAATGTTTTCATTAGTTTCGCTCACTCTCGAAATCAAGCATTTTACAGCAGGTTGGAGCAGCCTGTATCTCAGCACAGGAATAAGGTAGGGAAGAATTCTAAGGATCATTTTGACTGCCTCCAGAAGTTAGATCAGATGGCAAATTGGATTTGGTGCTAGGTCTTTCCCTTTAGGTTTTACCCCAACAATGTTTTCATTAGTTTCGCTCACTCTCGAAATCAAGCATTTTACAGCAGGTTGGAGCAGCCTGTATCTCAGCACAGGAATAAGGTAGGGAAGAATTCTAAGGATCATTTTGACTGCCTCCAGAAGTTAGATCAGATGGCAAATTGGATTTGGTGCTAGGTCTTTCCCTTTAGGTTTTACCCCAACAATGTTTTCATTAGTTTCGCTCACTCTCGAAATCAAGCATTTTACAGCAGGTTGGAGCAGCCTGTATCTCAGCACAGGAATAAGGTAGGGAAGAATTCTAAGGCTCATTTTGACTGCCTCCAGAAGTTAGATCAGATGGCAAATTGGATTTGGTGCTAGGTCTTTCCCTTTAGGTTTTACCCCAACAATGTTTTCATTAGTTTCGCTCACTCTCGAAATCAAGCATTTTACAGCAGGTTGGAGCAGCCTGTATCTCAGCACAGGAATAAGGTAGGGAAGAATTCTGAGGATCATTTTGACTGCCTCCAGAAGTTAGATCAGATGGCAAATTGGATTTGGTGCTAGGTCTTTCCCTTTAGGTTTTACCCCAACAATGTTTTCATTAGTTTCGCTCACTCTCGAAATCAAGCATTTTACAGCAGGTTGGAGCAGCCTGTATCTCAGCACAGGAATAAGGTAGGGAAGAATTCAAATGCTCATTTTGACTGCCTCCAGAAGTTAGATCAGATGGCAAATTGGATTTGGTGCTAGGTCTTTCCCTTTAGGTTTTACCCCAACAATGTTTTCATTAGTTTCGCTCACTCTCGAAATCAAGCATTTTACAGCAGGTTGGAGCAGCCTGTATCTCAGCACAGGAATAAGGTAGGGAAGAATTCTAAGGATCATTTTGACTGCCTCCAGAAGTTAGATCAGATGGCAAATTGGATTTGGTGCTAGGTCTTTCCCTTTAGGTTTTACCCCAACAATGTTTTCATTAGTTTCGCTCACTCTCGAAATCAAGCATTTTACAGCAGGTTGGAGCAGCCTGTATCTCAGCACAGGAATAAGGTAGGGAAGAATTCTAAGGCTCATTTTGACTGCCTCCAGAAGTTAGATCAGATGGCAAATTGGATTTGGTGCTAGGTCTTTCCCTTTAGGTTTTACCCCAACAATGTTTTCATTAGTTTCGCTCACTCTCGAAATCAAGCATTTTACAGCAGGTTGGAGCAGCCTGTATCTCAGCACAGGAATAAGGTAGGGAAGAATTCTAAGGATCATTTTGACTGCCTCCAGAAGTTAGATCAGATGGCAAATTGGATTTGGTGCTAGGTCTTTCCCTTTAGGTTTTACCCCAACAATGTTTTCATTAGTTTCGCTCACTCTCGAAATCAAGCATTTTACAGCAGGTTGGAGCAGCCTGTATCTCAGCACAGGAATAAGGTAGGGAAGAATTCTAAGGATCATTTTGACTGCCTCCAGAAGTTAGATCAGATGGCAAATTGGATTTGGTGCTAGGTCTTTCCCTTTAGGTTTTACCCCAACAATGTTTTCTTTAGTTTCGCTCACTCTCGAAATCAAGCATTTTACAGCAGGTTGGAGCAGCCTGTATCTCAGCACAGGAATAAGGTAGGGGAAGAATTCTAAGGATCATTTTGACTGCCTCCAGAAGTTAGATCAGATGGCAAATTGGATTTGGTGCTAGGTCTTTCCCTTTAGGTTTTACCCCAACAATGTTTTCATTAGTTTCGCTCACTCTCGAAATCAAGCATTTTACAGCAGGTTGGAGCAGCCTGTATCTCAGCACAGGAATAAGGTAGGGAAGAATTCTAAGGATCATTTTGACTGCCTCCAGAAGTTAGATCAGATGGCAAATTGGATTTGGTGCTAGGTCTTTCCCTTTAGGTTTTACCCCAACAATGTTTTCATTAGTTTCGCTCACTCTCGAAATCAAGCATTTTACAGCAGGTTGGAGCAGCCTGTATCTCAGCACAGGAATAAGGTAGGGAAGAATTCTAAGGCTCATTTTGACTGCCTCCAGAAGTTAGATCAGATGGCAAATTGGATTTGGTGCTAGGTCTTTCCCTTTAGGTTTTACCCCAACAATGTTTTCATTAGTTTCGCTCACTCTCGAAATCAAGCATTTTACAGCAGGTTGGAGCAGCCTGTATCTCAGCACAGGAATAAGGTAGGGAAGAATTCTAAGGATCATTTTGACTGCCTCCAGAAGTTAGATCAGATGGCAAATTGGATTTGGTGCTAGGTCTTTCCCTTTAGGTTTTACCCCAACAATGTTTTCATTAGTTTCGCTCACTCTCGAAATCAAGCATTTTACAGCAGGTTGGAGCAGCCTGTATCTCAGCACAGGAATAAGGTAGGGAAGAATTCTAAGGATCATTTTGACTGCCTCCAGAAGTTAGATCAGATGGCAAATTGGATTTGGTGCTAGGTCTTTCCCTTTAGGTTTTACCCCAACAATGTTTTCATTAGTTTCGCTCACTCTCGAAATCAAGCATTTTACAGCAGGTTGGAGCAGCCTGTATCTCAGCACAGGAATAAGGTAGGGAAGAATTCTAAGGCTCATTTTGACTGCCTCCAGAAGTTAGATCAGATGGCAAATTGGATTTGGTGCTAGGTCTTTCCCTTTAGGTTTTACCCCAACAATGTTTTCATTAGTTTCGCTCACTCTCGAAATCAAGCATTTTACAGCAGGTTGGAGCAGCCTGTATCTCAGCACAGGAATAAGGTAGGGAAGAATTCTAAGGCTCATTTTGACTGCCTCCAGAAGTTAGATCAGATGGCAAATTGGATTTGGTGGTAGGTCTTTCCCTTTAGGTTTTACCCCAACAATGTTTTCATTAGTTTCGCTCACTCTCGCAATCAAGCATTTTACAGCAGGTTGGAGCAGCCTGTATCTCAGCACAGGAATAAGGTAGGGAAGAATTCTAAGGATCATTTTGACTGCCTCCAGAAGTTAGATCAGATGGCAAATTGGATTTGGTGCTAGGTCTTTCCCTTTAGGTTTTACCCCAACAATGTTTTCATTAGTTTCGCTCACTCTCGAAATCAAGCATTTTACAGCAGGTTGGAGCAGCCTGTATCTCAGCACAGGAATAAGGTAGGGAAGAATTCAAATGCTCATTTTGACTGCCTCCAGAAGTTAGATCAGATGGCAAATTGGATTTGGTGCTAGGTCTTTCCCTTTAGGTTTTACCCCAACAATGTTTTCATTAGTTTCGCTCACTCTCGAAATCAAGCATTTTACAGCAGGTTGGAGCAGCCTGTATCTCAGCACAGGAATAAGGTAGGGAAGAATTCTAAGGATCATTTTGACTGCCTCCAGAAGTTAGATCAGATGGCAAATTGGATTTGGTGCTAGGTCTTTCCCTTTAGGTTTTACCCCAACAATGTTTTCATTAGTTTCGCTCACTCTCGAAATCAAGCATTTTACAGCAGGTTGGAGCAGCCTGTATCTCAGCACAGGAATAAGGTAGGGAAGAATTCAAATGCTCATTTTGACTGCCTCCAGAAGTTAGATCAGATGGCAAATTGGATTTGGTGCTAGGTCTTTCCCTTTAGGTTTTACCCCAACAATGTTTTCATTAGTTTCGCTCACTCTCGAAATCAAGCATTTTACAGCAGGTTGGAGCAGCCTGTATCTCAGCACAGGAATAAGGTAGGGAAGAATTCAAATGCTCATTTTGACTGCCTCCAGAAGTTAGATCAGATGGCAAATTGGATTTGGTGCTAGGTCTTTCCCTTTAGGTTTTACCCCAACAATGTTTTCATTAGTTTCGCTCACTCTCGAAATCAAGCATTTTACAGCAGGTTGGAGCAGCCTGTATCTCAGCACAGGAATAAGGTAGGGAAGAATTCTAAGCATCATTTTGACTGCCTCCAGAAGTTAGATCAGATGGCAAATTGGATTTGGTGCTAGGTCTTTCCCTTTAGGTTTTACCCCAACAATGTTTTCATTAGTTTCGCTCACTCTCGAAATCAAGCATTTTACAGCAGGTTGGAGCAGCCTGTATCTCAGCACAGGAATAAGGTAGGGAAGAATTCTAAGGCTCATTTTGACTGCCTCCAGAAGTTAGATCAGATGGCAAATTGGATTTGGTGCTAGGTCTTTCCCTTTAGGTTTTACCCCAACAATGTTTTCATTAGTTTCGCTCACTCTCGAAATCAAGCATTTTACAGCAGGTTGGAGCAGCCTGTATCTCAGCACAGGAATAAGGTAGGGAAGAATTCTAAGGATCATTTTGACTGCCTCCAGAAGTTAGATCAGATGGCAAATTGGATTTGGTGCTAGGTCTTTCCCTTTAGGTTTTACCCCAACAATGTTTTCATTAGTTTCGCTCACTCTCGAAATCAAGCATTTTACAGCAGGTTGGAGCAGCCTGTATCTCAGCACAGGAATAAGGTAGGGAAGAATTCTAAGGATCATTTTGACTGCCTCCAGAAGTTAGATCAGATGGCAAATTGGATTTGGTGCTAGGTCTTTCCCTTTAGGTTTTACCCCAACAATGTTTTCATTAGTTTCGCTCACTCTCGAAATCAAGCATTTTACAGCAGGTTGGAGCAGCCTGTATCTCAGCACAGGAATAAGGTAGGGAAGAATTCTAAGGCTCATTTTGACTGCCTCCAGAAGTTAGATCAGATGGCAAATTGGATTTGGTGCTAGGTCTTTCCCTTTAGGTTTTACCCCAACAATGTTTTCATTAGTTTCGCTCACTCTCGAAATCAAGCATTTTACAGCAGGTTGGAGCAGCCTGTATCTCAGCACAGGAATAAGGTAGGGAAGAATTCAAATGCTCATTTTGACTGCCTCCAGAAGTTAGATCAGATGGCAAATTGGATTTGGTGCTAGGTCTTTCCCTTTAGGTTTTACCCCAACAATGTTTTCATTAGTTTCGCTCACTCTCGAAATCAAGCATTTTACAGCAGGTTGGAGCAGCCTGTATCTCAGCACAGGAATAAGGTAGGGAAGAATTCTAAGGCTCATTTTGACTGCCTCCAGAAGTTAGATCAGATGGCAAATTGGATTTGGTGCTAGGTCTTTCCCTTTAGGTTTTACCCCAACAATGTTTTCATTAGTTTCGCTCACTCTCGAAATCAAGCATTTTACAGCAGGTTGGAGCAGCCTGTATCTCAGCACAGGAATAAGGTAGGGAAGAATTCTAAGGATCATTTTGACTGCCTCCAGAAGTTAGATCAGATGGCAAATTGGATTTGGTGCTAGGTCTTTCCCTTTAGGTTTTACCCCAACAATGTTTTCATTAGTTTCGCTCACTCTCGAAATCAAGCATTTTACAGCAGGTTGGAGCAGCCTGTATCTCAGCACAGGAATAAGGTAGGGAAG
This sequence comes from Melanerpes formicivorus, assembly GCF_026170545.1. Lineage (NCBI taxonomy): Eukaryota > Metazoa > Chordata > Aves > Piciformes > Picidae > Melanerpes > Melanerpes formicivorus. The sequence continues at coordinate 20,990 of NW_027144031.1, read as the reverse complement.
AATTCAAATGCTCATTTTGACTGCCTCCAGAAGTTAGATCAGATGGCAAATTGGATTTGGTGCTAGGTCTTTCCCTTTAGGTTTTACCCCAACAATGTTTTCATTAGTTTCGCTCACTCTCGAAATCAAGCATTTTACAGCAGGTTGGAGCAGCCTGTATCTCAGCACAGGAATAAGGTAGGGAAGAATTCTAAGGCTCATTTTGACTGCCTCCAGAAGTTAGATCAGATGGCAAATTGGATTTGGTGCTAGGTCTTTCCCTTTAGGTTTTACCCCAACAATGTTTTCATTAGTTTCGCTCACTCTCGAAATCAAGCATTTTACAGCAGGTTGGAGCAGCCTGTATCTCAGCACAGGAATAAGGTAGGGAAGAATTCTAAGCATCATTTTGACTGCCTCCAGAAGTTAGATCAGATGGCAAATTGGATTTGGTGCTAGGTCTTTCCCTTTAGGTTTTACCCCAACAATGTTTTCATTAGTTTCGCTCACTCTCGAAATCAAGCATTTTACAGCAGGTTGGAGCAGCCTGTATCTCAGCACAGGAATAAGGTAGGGAAGAATTCTAAGCATCATTTTGACTGCCTCCAGAAGTTAGATCAGATGGCAAATTGGATTTGGTGCTAGGTCTTTCCCTTTAGGTTTTACCCCAACAATGTTTTCATTAGTTTCGCTCACTCTCGAAATCAAGCATTTTACAGCAGGTTGGAGCAGCCTGTATCTCAGCACAGGAATAAGGTAGGGAAGAATTCTAAGGATCATTTTGACTGCCTCCAGAAGTTAGATCAGATGGCAAATTGGATTTGGTGCTAGGTCTTTCCCTTTAGGTTTTACCCCAACAATGTTTTCATTAGTTTCGCTCACTCTCGAAATCAAGCATTTTACAGCAGGTTGGAGCAGCCTGTATCTCAGCACAGGAATAAGGTAGGGAAGAATTCAAATGCTCATTTTGACTGCCTCCAGAAGTTAGATCAGATGGCAAATTGGATTTGGTGCTAGGTCTTTCCCTTTAGGTTTTACCCCAACAATGTTTTCATTAGTTTCGCTCACTCTCGAAATCAAGCATTTTACAGCAGGTTGGAGCAGCCTGTATCTCAGCACAGGAATAAGGTAGGGAAGAATTCTAAGGCTCATTTTGACTGCCTCCAGAAGTTAGATCAGATGGCAAATTGGATTTGGTGCTAGGTCTTTCCCTTTAGGTTTTACCCCAACAATGTTTTCATTAGTTTCGCTCACTCTCGAAATCAAGCATTTTACAGCAGGTTGGAGCAGCCTGTATCTCAGCACAGGAATAAGGTAGGGAAGAATTCTAAGGCTCATTTTGACTGCCTCCAGAAGTTAGATCAGATGGCAAATTGGATTTGGTGCTAGGTCTTTCCCTTTAGGTTTTACCCCAACAATGTTTTCATTAGTTTCGCTCACTCTCGAAATCAAGCATTTTACAGCAGGTTGGAGCAGCCTGTATCTCAGCACAGGAATAAGGTAGGGAAGAATTCTAAGGATCATTTTGACTGCCTCCAGAAGTTAGATCAGATGGCAAATTGGATTTGGTGCTAGGTCTTTCCCTTTAGGTTTTACCCCAACAATGTTTTCATTAGTTTCGCTCACTCTCGAAATCAAGCATTTTACAGCAGGTTGGAGCAGCCTGTATCTCAGCACAGGAATAAGGTAGGGAAGAATTCTAAGGCTCATTTTGACTGCCTCCAGAAGTTAGATCAGATGGCAAATTGGATTTGGTGCTAGGTCTTTCCCTTTAGGTTTTACCCCAACAATGTTTTCATTAGTTTCGCTCACTCTCGAAATCAAGCATTTTACAGCAGGTTGGAGCAGCCTGTATCTCAGCACAGGAATAAGGTAGGGAAGAATTCTAAGGCTCATTTTGACTGCCTCCAGAAGTTAGATCAGATGGCAAATTGGATTTGGTGCTAGGTCTTTCCCTTTAGGTTTTACCCCAACAATGTTTTCATTAGTTTCGCTCACTCTCGAAATCAAGCATTTTACAGCAGGTTGGAGCAGCCTGTATCTCAGCACAGGAATAAGGTAGGGAAGAATTCTAAGGATCATTTTGACTGCCTCCAGAAGTTAGATCAGATGGCAAATTGGATTTGGTGCTAGGTCTTTCCCTTTAGGTTTTACCCCAACAATGTTTTCATTAGTTTCGCTCACTCTCGAAATCAAGCATTTTACAGCAGGTTGGAGCAGCCTGTATCTCAGCACAGGAATAAGGTAGGGAAGAATTCAAATGCTCATTTTGACTGCCTCCAGAAGTTAGATCAGATGGCAAATTGGATTTGGTGCTAGGTCTTTCCCTTTAGGTTTTACCCCAACAATGTTTTCATTAGTTTCGCTCACTCTCGAAATCAAGCATTTTACAGCAGGTTGGAGCAGCCTGTATCTCAGCACAGGAATAAGGTAGGGAAGAATTCTAAGGCTCATTTTGACTGCCTCCAGAAGTTAGATCAGATGGCAAATTGGATTTGGTGCTAGGTCTTTCCCTTTAGGTTTTACCCCAACAATGTTTTCATTAGTTTCGCTCACTCTCGAAATCAAGCATTTTACAGCAGGTTGGAGCAGCCTGTATCTCAGCACAGGAATAAGGTAGGGAAGAATTCTAAGGCTCATTTTGACTGCCTCCAGAAGTTAGATCAGATGGCAAATTGGATTTGGTGCTAGGTCTTTCCCTTTAGGTTTTACCCCAACAATGTTTTCATTAGTTTCGCTCACTCTCGAAATCAAGCATTTTACAGCAGGTTGGAGCAGCCTGTATCTCAGCACAGGAATAAGGTAGGGAAGAATTCTAAGGCTCATTTTGACTGCCTCCAGAAGTTAGATCAGATGGCAAATTGGATTTGGTGCTAGGTCTTTCCCTTTAGGTTTTACCCCAACAATGTTTTCATTAGTTTCGCTCACTCTCGAAATCAAGCATTTTACAGCAGGTTGGAGCAGCCTGTATCTCAGCACAGGAATAAGGTAGGGAAGAATTCAAATGCTCATTTTGACTGCCTCCAGAAGTTAGATCAGATGGCAAATTGGATTTGGTGCTAGGTCTTTCCCTTTAGGTTTTACCCCAACAATGTTTTCATTAGTTTCGCTCACTCTCGAAATCAAGCATTTTACAGCAGGTTGGAGCAGCCTGTATCTCAGCACAGGAATAAGGTAGGGAAGAATTCTAAGGATCATTTTGACTGCCTCCAGAAGTTAGATCAGATGGCAAATTGGATTTGGTGCTAGGTCTTTCCCTTTAGGTTTTACCCCAACAATGTTTTCATTAGTTTCGCTCACTCTCGAAATCAAGCATTTTACAGCAGGTTGGAGCAGCCTGTATCTCAGCACAGGAATAAGGTAGGGAAGAATTCAAATGCTCATTTTGACTGCCTCCAGAAGTTAGATCAGATGGCAAATTGGATTTGGTGCTACGTCTTTCCCTTTAGGTTTTACCCCAACAATGTTTTCATTAGTTTCGCTCACTCTCGAAATCAAGCATTTTACAGCAGGTTGGAGCAGCCTGTATCTCAGCACAGGAATAAGGTAGGGAAGAATTATAAGGCTCATTTTGACTGCCTCCAGAAGTTAGATCAGATGGCAAATTGGATTTGGTGCTAGGTCTTTCCCTTTAGGTTTTACCCCAACAATGTTTTCATTAGTTTCGCTCACTCTCGAAATCAAGCATTTTACAGCAGGTTGGAGCAGCCTGTATCTCAGCACAGGAATAAGGTAGGGAAGAATTCTAAGGCTCATTTTGACTGCCTCCAGAAGTTAGATCAGATGGCAAATTGGATTTGGTGCTAGGTCTTTCCCTTTAGGTTTTACCCCAACAATGTTTTCATTAGTTTCGCTCACTCTCGAAATCAAGCATTTTACAGCAGGTTGGAGCAGCCTGTATCTCAGCACAGGAATAAGGTAGGGAAGAATTCTAAGGCTCATTTTGACTGCCTCCAGAAGTTAGATCAGATGGCAAATTGGATTTGGTGCTAGGTCTTTCCCTTTAGGTTTTACCCCAACAATGTTTTCATTAGTTTCGCTCACTCTCGAAATCAAGCATTTTACAGCAGGTTGGAGCAGCCTGTATCTCAGCACAGGAATAAGGTAGGGAAGAATTCAAATGCTCATTTTGACTGCCTCCAGAAGTTAGATCAGATGGCAAATTGGATTTGGTGCTAGGTCTTTCCCTTTAGGTTTTACCCCAACAATGTTTTCATTAGTTTCGCTCACTCTCGAAATCAAGCATTTTACAGCAGGTTGGAGCAGCCTGTATCTCAGCACAGGAATAAGGTAGGGAAGAATTCTAAGGCTCATTTTGACTGCCTCCAGAAGTTAGATCAGATGGCAAATTGGATTTGGTGCTAGGTCTTTCCCTTTAGGTTTTACCCCAACAATGTTTTCATTAGTTTCGCTCACTCTCGAAATCAAGCATTTTACAGCAGGTTGGAGCAGCCTGTATCTCAGCACAGGAATAAGGTAGGGAAGAATTCTAAGGCTCATTTTGACTGCCTCCAGAAGTTAGATCAGATGGCAAATTGGATTTGGTGCTAGGTCTTTCCCTTTAGGTTTTACCCCAACAATGTTTTCATTAGTTTCGCTCACTCTCGAAATCAAGCATTTTACAGCAGGTTGGAGCAGCCTGTATCTCAGCACAGGAATAAGGTAGGGAAGAATTCAAATGCTCATTTTGACTGCCTCCAGAAGTTAGATCAGATGGCAAATTGGATTTGGTGCTAGGTCTTTCCCTTTAGGTTTTACCCCAACAATGTTTTCATTAGTTTCGCTCACTCTCGAAATCAAGCATTTTACAGCAGGTTGGAGCAGCCTGTATCTCAGCACAGGAATAAGGTAGGGAAGAATTCTAAGGCTCATTTTGACTGCCTCCAGAAGTTAGATCAGATGGCAAATTGGATTTGGTGCTAGGTCTTTCCCTTTAGGTTTTACCCCAACAATGTTTTCATTAGTTTCGCTCACTCTCGAAATCAAGCATTTTACAGCAGGTTGGAGCAGCCTGTATCTCAGCACAGGAATAAGGTAGGGAAGAATTCAAATGCTCATTTTGACTGCCTCCAGAAGTTAGATCAGATGGCAAATTGGATTTGGTGCTAGGTCTTTCCCTTTAGGTTTTACCCCAACAATATTTTCATTAGTTTCGCTCACTCTCGAAATCAAGCATTTTACAGCAGGTTGGAGCAGCCTGTATCTCAGCACAGGAATAAGGTAGGGAAGAATTCTAAGGCTCATTTTGACTGCCTCCAGAAGTTAGATCAGATGGCAAATTGGATTTGGTGCTAGGTCTTTCCCTTTAGGTTTTACCCCAACAATGTTTTCATTAGTTTCGCTCACTCTCGAAATCAAGCATTTTACAGCAGGTTGGAGCAGCCTGTATCTCAGCACAGGAATAAGGTAGGGAAGAATTCTAAGGCTCATTTTGACTGCCTCCAGAAGTTAGATCAGATGGCAAATTGGATTTGGTGCTAGGTCTTTCCCTTTAGGTTTTACCCCAACAATGTTTTCATTAGTTTCGCTCACTCTCGAAATCAAGCATTTTACAGCAGGTTGGAGCAGCCTGTATCTCAGCACAGGAATAAGGTAGGGAAGAATTCTAAGGCTCATTTTGACTGCCTCCAGAAGTTAGATCAGATGGCAAATTGGATTTGGTGCTAGGTCTTTCCCTTTAGGTTTTACCCCAACAATGTTTTCATTAGTTTCGCTCACTCTCGAAATCAAGCATTTTACAGCAGGTTGGAGCAGCCTGTATCTCAGCACAGGAATAAGGTAGGGAAGAATTCTAAGGCTCATTTTGACTGCCTCCAGAAGTTAGATCAGATGGCAAATTGGATTTGGTGCTAGGTCTTTCCCTTTAGGTTTTACCCCAACAATGTTTTCATTAGTTTCGCTCACTCTCGAAATCAAGCATTTTACAGCAGGTTGGAGCAGCCTGTATCTCAGCACAGGAATAAGGTAGGGAAGAATTCTAAGGCTCATTTTGACTGCCTCCAGAAGTTAGATCAGATGGCAAATTGGATTTGGTGTTTGGTGCTAGTCTTTCCCTTTAGGTTTTACCCCAACAATGTTTTCATTAGTTTCGCTCACTCTCGAAATCAAGCATTTTACAGCAGGTTGGAGCAGCCTGTATCTCAGCACAGGAATAAGGTAGGGAAGAATTCAAATGCTCATTTTGACTGCCTCCAGAAGTTAGATCAGATGGCAAATTGGATTTGGTGCTAGGTCTTTCCCTTTAGGTTTTACCCCAACAATGTTTTCATTAGTTTCGCTCACTCTCGAAATCAAGCATTTTACAGCAGGTTGGAGCAGCCTGTATCTCAGCACAGGAATAAGGTAGGGAAGAATTCTAAGGCTCATTTTGACTGCCTCCAGAAGTTAGATCAGATGGCAAATTGGATTTGGTGCTAGGTCTTTCCCTTTAGGTTTTACCCCAACAATGTTTTCATTAGTTTCGCTCACTCTCGAAATCAAGCAATTTACAGCAGGTTGGAGCAGCCTGTATCTCAGCACAGGAATAAGGTAGGGAAGAATTCTAAGGCTCATTTTGACTGCCTCCAGAAGTTAGAATCAGATGGCAAATTGGATTTGGTGCTAGGTCTTTCCCTTTAGGTTTTACCCCAACAATGTTTTCATTAGTTTCGCTCACTCTCGAAATCAAGCATTTTTACAGCAGGTTGGAGCAGCCTGTATCTCAGCACAGGAATAAGGTAGGGAAGAATTCAAATGCTCATTTTGACTGCCTCCAGAAGTTAGATCAGATGGCAAAATTGGATTTGGTGCTAGGTCTTTCCCTTTAGGTTTTACCCCAACAATGTTTTCATTAGTTTCGCTCACTCTCGAAATCAAGCATTTTACAGCAGGTTGGAGCAGCCTGTATCTCAGCACAGGAATAAGGTAGGGAAGAATTCTAAGGATCATTTTGACTGCCTCCAGAAGTTAGATCAGATGGCAAATTGGATTTGGTGCTAGGTCTTTCCCTTTAGGTTTTACCCCAACAATGTTTTCATTAGTTTCGCTCACTCTCGAAATCAAGCATTTTACAGCAGGTTGGAGCAGCCTGTATCTCAGCACGGAATAAGGTAGGGAAGAATTCTAAGGCTCATTTTGACTGCCTCCAGAAGTTAGATCAGATGGCAAATTGGATTTGGTGCTAGGTCTTTCCCTTTAGGTTTTACCCCAACAATGTTTTCATTAGTTTCGCTCACTCTCGAAATCAAGCATTTTACAGCAGGTTGGAGCAGCCTGTATCTCAGCACAGGAATAAGGTAGGGAAGAATTCAAATGCTCATTTTGACTGCCTCCAGAAGTTAGATCAGATGGCAAATTGGATTTGTGTGCTAGGTCTTTCCCTTTAGGTTTTACCCCAACAATGTTTTCATTAGTTTCGCTCACTCTCGAAATCAAGCATTTTACAGCAGGTTGGAGCAGCCTGTATCTCAGCACAGGAATAAGGTAGGGAAGAATTCTAAGGATCATTTTGACTGCCTCCAGAAGTTAGATCAGATGGCAAATTGGATTTGGTGCTAGGTCTTTCCCTTTAGGTTTTACCCCAACAATGTTTTCATTAGTTTCGCTCACTCTCGAAATCAAGCATTTTACAGCAGGTTGGAGCAGCCTGTATCTCAGCACAGGAATAAGGTAGGGAAGAATTCTAAGGCTCATTTTGACTGCCTCCAGAAGTTAGATCAGATGGCAAATTGGATTTGGTGCTAGGTCTTTCCCTTTAGGTTTTACCCCAACAATGTTTTCATTAGTTTCGCTCACTCTCGAAATCAAGCATTTTACAGCAGGTTGGAGCAGCCTGTATCTCAGCACAGGAATAAGGTAGGGAAGAATTCAAATGCTCATTTTGACTGCCTCCAGAAGTTAGATCAGATGGCAAATTGGATTTGGTGCTAGGTCTTTCCCTTTAGGTTTTACCCCAACAATGTTTTTCATTAGTTTCGCTCACTCTCGAATCAAGCATTTTACAGCAGGTTGGAGCAGCCTGTATCTCAGCACAGGAATAAGGTAGGGAAGAATTCTAAGGATCATTTTGACTGCCTCCAGAAGTTAGATCAGATGGCAAATTGGATTTGGTGCTAGGTCTTTCCCTTTAGGTTTTACCCCAACAATGTTTTCATTAGTTTCGCTCACTCTCGAATATCAAGCATTTTACAGCAGGTTGGAGCAGCCTGTATCTCAGCACAGGAATAAGGTAGGGAAGAATTCAAATGCTCATTTTGACTGCCTCCAGAAGTTAGATCAGATGGCAAATTGGATTTGGTGCTAGGTCTTTCCCTTTAGGTTTTACCCCAACAATGTTTTCATTAGTTTCGCTCACTCTCGAAATCAAGCATTTTACAGCAGGTTGGAGCAGCCTGTATCTCAGCACAGGAATAAGGTAGGGGAAGAATTATAAGGCTCATTTTGACTGCCTCCAGAAGTTAGATCAGATGGCAAATCGGATTTGGTGCTAGGTCTTTCCCTTTAGGTTTTACCCCAACAATGTTTTCATTAGTTTCGCTCACTCTCGAAATCAAGCATTTTACAGCAGGTTGGAGCAGCCTGTATCTCAGCACAGGAATAAGGTAGGGAAGAATTCTAAGGATCATTTTGACTGCCTCCAGAAGTTAGATCAGATGGCAAATTGGATTTGGTGCTAGGTCTTTCCCTTTAGGTTTTACCCCAACAATGTTTTCATTAGTTTTGCTCACTCTCGAAATCAAGCATTTTACAGCAGGTTGGAGCAGCCTGTATCTCAGCACAGGAATAAGGTAGGGAAGAATTCAAATGCTCATTTTGACTGCCTCCAGAAGTTAGATCAGATGGCAAATTGGATTTGGTGCTAGGTCTTTCCCTTTAGGTTTTACCCCAACAATGGTTTCATTAGTTTCGCTCACTCTCGAAATCAAGCATTTTACAGCAGGTTGGAGCAGCCTGTATCTCAGCACAGGAATAAGGTAGGGAAGAATTCTAAGGATCATTTTGACTGCCTCCAGAAGTTAGATCAGATGGCAAATTGGATTTGGTGCTAGGTCTTTCCCTTTAGGTTTTACCCCAACAATGTTTTCATTAGTTTCGCTCACTCTCGAAATCAAGCATTTTACAGCAGGTTGGAGCAGCCTGTATCTCAGCACAGGAATAAGGTAGGGAAGAATCTAAGGATCATTTTGACCTGCCTCCAGAAGTTAGATCAGATGGCAAATTGGATTTGGTGCTAGGTCTTTCCCTTTAGGTTTACCCCAACAATGTTTTCATTAGTTTCGCTCACTCTCGAAATCAAGCATTTTACAGCAGGTTGGAGCAGCCTGTATCTCAGCACAGGAATAAGGTAGGGAAGAATTCTAAGGATCAATTTTGACTGCCTCCAGAAGTTAGATCAGATGGCAAATTGGATTTGGTGCTAGGTCTTTCCCTTTAGGTTTTACCCCACAATGTTTTCATTAGTTTCGCTCACTCTCGAAATCAAGCATTTTACAGCAGGTTGGAGCAGCCTGTATCTCAGCACAGGAATAAGGTAGGGAAGAATTCAAATGCTCATTTTGACTGCCTCCAGAAGTTAGATCAGATGGCAAATTGGATTTGGTGCTAGGTCTTTCCCTTTAGGTTTTACCCCAACAATGTTTTCATTAGTTTCGCTCACTCTCGAAATCAAGCATTTTACAGCAGGTTGGAGCAGCCTGTATCTCAGCACAGGAATAAGGTAGGGAAGAATTCTAAGGCTCATTTTGACTGCCTCCAGAAGTTAGATCAGATGGCAAATTGGATTTGGTGCTAGGTCTTTCCCTTTAGGTTTTACCCCAACAATGTTTTCATTAGTTTCGCTCACTCTCGAAATCAAGCATTTTACAGCAGGTTGGAGCAGCCTGTATCTCAGCACAGGAATAAGGTAGGGAAGAATTCAAATGCTCATTTTGACTGCCTCCAGAGTTAGATCAGATGGCAAATTGGATTTGGTGCTAGGTCTTTCCCTTTAGGTTTTACCCCAACAATGTTTTCATTAGTTTCGCTCACTCTCGAAATCAAGCATTTTACAGCAGGTTGGAGCAGCCTGTATCTCAGCACAGGAATAAGGTAGGGAAGAATTCTAAGGATCATTTTGACTGCTCCAGAAGTTAGATCAGATGGCAAATTGGATTTGGTGCTAGGTCTTTCCCTTTAGGTTTTACCCCAACAATGTTTTCATTAGTTTCGCTCACTCTCGAAATCAAGCATTTTACAGCAGGTTGGAGCAGCCTGTATCTCAGCACAGGAATAAGGTAGGGAAGAATTCTAAGGATCATTTTGACTGCCTCCAGAAGTTAGATCAGATGGCAAATTGGATTTGGTGCTAGGTCTTTCCCTTTAGGTTTTACCCCAACAATGTTTTCATTAGTTTCGCTCACTCTCGAAATCAAGCATTTTACAGCAGGTTGGAGCAGCCTGTATCTCAGCACAGGAATAAGGTAGGGAAGAATTCTAAGGCTCATTTTGACTGCCTCCAGAAGTTAGATCAGATGGCAAATTGGATTTGGTGCTAGGTCTTTCCCTTTAGGTTTTACCCCAACAATGTTTTCATTAGTTCGCTCACTCTCGAAATCAAGCATTTTACAGCAGGTTGGAGCAGCCTGTATCTCAGCACAGGAATAAGGTAGGGAAGAATTCTAAGGATCATTTTGACTGCCTCCAGAAGTTAGATCAGATGGCAAATTGGATTTGGTGCTAGGTCTTTCCCTTTAGGTTTTACCCCAACAATGTTTTCATTAGTTTCGCTCACTCTCGAAATCAAGCATTTTACAGCAGGTTGGAGCAGCCTGTATCTCAGCACAGGAATAAGGTAGGGAAGAATTCAAAATGCTCATTTTGACTGCCTCCAGAAGTTAGATCAGATGGCAAATTGGATTTGGTGCTAGGTCTTTCCCTTTAGGTTTTACCCCAACAATGTTTTCATTAGTTTCGCTCACTCTCGAAATCAAGCATTTTACAGCAGGTTGGAGCAGCCTGTATCTCAGCACAGGAATAAGGTAGGGAAGAATTCTAAGGCTCATTTTGACTGCCTCCAGAAGTTAGATCAGATGGCAAATTGGATTTGGTGCTAGGTCTTTCCCTTTAGGTTTTACCCCAACAATGTTTTCATTAGTTTCGCTCACTCTCGAAATCAAGCATTTTACAGCAGGTTGGAGCAGCCTGTATCTCAGCACAGGAATAAGGTAGGGAAGAATTCTAAGGCTCATTTTGACTGCCTCCAGAAGTTAGATCAGATGGCAAATTGGATTTGGTGCTAGGTCTTTCCCTTTAGGTTTTACCCCAACAATGTTTTCATTAGTTTCGCTCACTCTCGAAATCAAGCATTTTACAGCAGGTTGGAGCAGCCTGTATCTCAGCACAGGAAATAAGGTAGGGAAGAATTCTAAGGATCATTTTGACTGCCTCCAGAAGTTAGATCAGATGGCAAATTGGATTTGGTGCTAGGTCTTTCCCTTTAGGTTTTACCCCAACAATGTTTTCATTAGTTTCGCTCACTCTCGAAATCAAGCATTTTACAGCAGGTTGGAGCAGCCTGTATCTCAGCACAGGAATAAGGTAGGGAAGAATTCAAATGCTCATTTTGACTGCCTCCAGAAGTTAGATCAGATGGCAAATTGGATTTGGTGCTAGGTCTTTCCCTTTAGGTTTTACCCCAACCAATGTTTTCATTAGTTTCGCTCACTCTCGAAATCAAGCATTTTACAGCAGGTTGGAGCAGCCTGTATCTCAGCACAGGAATAAGGTAGGGAAGAATTCTAAGGATCATTTTGACTGCCTCCAGAAGTTAGATCAGATGGCAAATTGGATTTGGTGCTAGGTCTTTCCCTTTAGGTTTTACCCCAACAATGTTTTCATTAGTTTCGCTCACTCTCGAAATCAAGCATTTTACAGCAGGTTGGAGCAGCCTGTATCTCAGCACAGGAATAAGGTAGGGAAGAATTCAAATGCTCATTTTGACTGCCTCCAGAAGTTAGATCAGATGGCAAATTGGATTTGGTGCTAGGTCTTTTCCCTTTAGGTTTTACCCCAACAATGTTTTCATTAGTTTCGCTCACTCTCGAAATCAAGCATTTTACAGCAGGTTGGAGCAGCCTGTATCTCAGCACAGGAATAAGGTAGGGAAGAATTCTAAGGATCATTTTGACTGCCTCCAGAAGTTAGATCAGATGGCAAATTGGATTTGGTGCTAGGTCTTTCCCTTTAGGTTTTACCCCAACAATGTTTTCATTAGTTTCGCTCACTCTCGAAATCAAGCATTTTACAGCAGGTTGGAGCAGCCTGTATCTCAGCACAGGAATAAGGTAGGGAAGAATTCTAAGGCTCATTTTGACTGCCTCCAGAAGTTAGATCAGATGGCAAATTGGATTTGGTGCTAGGTCTTTCCCTTTAGGTTTTACCCCAACAATGTTTTCATTAGTTTCGCTCACTCTCGAAATCAAGCATTTTACAGCAGGTTGGAGCAGCCTGTATCTCAGCACAGGAATAAGGTAGGGAAGAATTCTAAGGCTCATTTTGACTGCCTCCAGAAGTTAGATCAGATGGCAAATTGGATTTGGTGCTAGGTCTTTCCCTTTAGGTTTTACCCCAACAATGTTTTCATTAGTTTCGCTCACTCTCGAAATCAAGCATTTTACAGCAGGTTGGAGCAGCCTGTATCTCAGCACAGGAATAAGGTAGGGAAGAATTCTAAGGATCATTTTGACTGCCTCCAGAAGTTAGATCAGATGGCAAATTGGATTTGGTGCTAGGTCTTTCCCTTTAGGTTTTACCCCAACAATGGTTTTCATTAGTTTCGCTCACTCTCGAAATCAAGCATTTTACAGCAGGTTGGAGCAGCCTGTATCTCAGCACAGGAATAAGGTAGGGAAGAATTCTAAGGATCATTTTGACTGCCTCCAGAAGTTAGATCAGATGGCAAATTGGATTTGGTGCTAGGTCTTTCCCTTTAGGTTTTACCCCAACAATGTTTTCATTAGTTTCGCTCACTCTCGAAATCAAGCATTTTACAGCAGGTTGGAGCAGCCTGTATCTCAGCACAGGAATAAGGTAGGGAAGAATTCTAAGGCTCATTTTGACTGCCTCCAGAAGTTAGATCAGATGGCAAATTGGATTTGGTGCTAGGTCTTTCCCTTTGGTTTACCCCAACAATGTTTTCATTAGTTTCGCTCACTCTCGAAATCAAGCATTTTACAGCAGGTTGGAGCAGCCTGTATCTCAGCACAGGAATAAGGTAGGGAAGAATTCAAATGCTCATTTTGACTGCCTCCAGAAGTTAGATCAGATGGCAAATTGGATTTGGTGCTAGGTCTTTCCCTTTAGGTTTTACCCCAACAATGTTTTCATTAGTTTCGCTCACTCTCGAAATCAAGCATTTTACAGCAGGTTGGAGCAGCCTGTATCTCAGCACAGGAATAAGGTAGGGAAGAATTCTAAGGCTCATTTTGACTGCCTCCAGAAGTTAGATCAGATGGCAAATTGGATTTGGTGCTAGGTCTTTCCCTTTAGGTTTTACCCCAACAATGTTTTCATTAGTTTCGCTCACTCTCGAAATCAAGCATTTTACAGCAGGTTGGAGCAGCCTGTATCTCAGCACAGGAATAAGGTAGGGAAGAATTCTAAGGCTCATTTTGACTGCCTCCAGAAGTTAGATCAGATGGCAAATTGGATTTGGTGCTAGGTCTTTCCCTTTAGGTTTTTACCCCAACAATGTTTTAATTAGTTTCGCTCACTCTCGAAATCAAGCATTGTACTGCAGGTTGGAGCAGCCTGTATCTCAGCACAGGAATAAGGTAGGGAAGAATTCTAAGGCTCATTTTGACTGCCTCCAGAAGTTAGATCAGATGGCAAATTGGATTTGGTGCTAGGTCTTTCCCTTTAGGTTTTACCCCAACAATGTTTTAATTAGTTTCGCTCACTCTCGAAATCAAGCATTGTACTGCAGGTTGGAGCAGCCTGTATCTCAGCACAGGAATAAGGTAGGGAAGAATTCTAAGGATCATTTTGACTGCCTCCAGAAGTTAGATCAGATGGCAAATTGGATTTGGTGCTAGGTCTTTCCCTTTAGGTTTTACCCCAACAATGTTTTCATTAGTTTCGCTCACTCTCGAAATCAAGCATTTTACAGCAGGTTGGAGCAGCCTGTATCTCAGCACAGGAATAAGGTAGGGAAGAATTCTAAGGCTCATTTTGACTGCCTCCAGAAGTTAGATCAGATGGCAAATTGGATTTGGTGCTAGGTCTTTCCCTTTAGGTTTTACCCCAACAATGTTTTCATTAGTTTCGCTCACTCTCGAAATCAAGCATTTTACAGCAGGTTGGAGCAGCCTGTATCTCAGCACAGGAATAAGGTAGGGAAGAATTCTAAGGATCATTTTGACTGCCTCCAGAAGTTAGATCAGATGGCAAATTGGATTTGGTGCTAGGTCTTTCCTTTAGGTTTTACCCCAACAATGTTTTCATTAGTTTCGCTCACTCTCAAAATCAAGCATTTTACACCAGGTTGGAGCAGCCTGTATCTCAGCACAGGAATAAGGTAGGGAAGAATTCTAAGGCTCATTTTGACTGCCTCCAGAAGTTAGATCAGATGGCAAATTGGATTTGGTGCTAGGTCTTTCCCTTTAGGTTTTACCCCAACAATGTTTTCATTAGTTTCGCTCACTCTCGAAATCAAGCATTTTACAGCAGGTTGGAGCAGCCTGTATCTCAGCACAGGAATAAGGTAGGGAAGAATTCTAAGGCTCATTTTGACTGCCTCCAGAAGTTAGATCAGATGGCAAATTGGATTTGGTGCTAGGTCTTTCCCTTTAGGTTTTACCCCAACAATGTTTTAATTAGTTTCGCTCACTCTCGAATATCAAGCATTTTACAGCAGGTTGGGGCAGCCTGTATCTCAGCACAGGAATAAGGTAGGGAAGAATTCTAAGGCTCATTTTGACTGCCTCCAGAAGTTAGATCAGATGGCAAATTGGATTTGGTGCTAGGTCTTTCCCTTTAGGTTTTACCCCAACAATGTTTTCATTAGTTTCGCTCACTCTCGAAATCAAGCATTTTACAGCAGGTTGGAGCAGCCTGTATCTCAGCACAGGAATAAGGTAGGGAAGAATTCTAAGGATCATTTTGACTGCCTCCAGAAGTTAGATCAGATGGCAAATTGGATTTGGTGCTAGGTCTTTCCCTTTAGGTTTTACCCCAACAATGTTTTCATTAGTTTCGCTCACTCTCGAAATCAAGCATTTTACAGCAGGTTGGAGCAGCCTGTATCTCAGCACAGGAATAAGGTAGGGAAGAATTCTAAGGATCATTTTGACTGCCTCCAGAAGTTAGATCAGATGGCAAATTGGATTTGGTGCTAGGTCTTTCCCTTTAGGTTTTACCCCAACAATGTTTTCATTAGTTTCGCTCACTCTCGAAATCAAGCATTTTACAGCAGGTTGGAGCAGCCTGTATCTCAGCACAGGAATAAGGTAGGGAAGAATTCTAAGGATCATTTTGACTGCCTCCAGAAGTTAGATCAGATGGCAAATTGGATTTGGTGCTAGGTCTTTCCCTTTAGGTTTTACCCCAACAATGTTTTCATTAGTTTCGCTCACTCTCAAAATCAAGCATTTTACACCAGGTTGGAGCAGCCTGTATCTCAGCACAGGAATAAGGTAGGGAAGAATTCTAAGGCTCATTTTGACTGCCTCCAGAAGTTAGATTCAGATGGCAAATTGGATTTGGTGCTAGGTCTTTCCCTTTAGGTTTTACCCCAACAATGTTTTCATTAGTTTCGCTCACTCTCGAAATCAAGCATTTTACAGCAGGTTGGAGCAGCCTGTATCTCAGCACAGGAATAAGGTAGGGAAGAATTCTAAGGATCATTTTGACTGCCTCCAGAAGTTAGATCAGATGGCAAATTGGATTTGGTGCTAGGTCTTTCCCTTTAGGTTTTACCCCAACAATGTTTTCATTAGTTTCGCTCACTCTCGAAATCAAGCATTTTACAGCAGGTTGGAGCAGCCTGTATCTCAGCACAGGAATAAGGTAGGGAAGAATTCTAAGGCTCATTTTGACTGCCTCCAGAAGTTAGATCAGATGGCAAAATTGGATTTGGTGCTAGGTCTTTCCCTTTAGGTTTTACCCCAACAATGTTTTCATTAGTTTCGCTCACTCTCGAAATCAAGCATTTTACAGCAGGTTGGAGCAGCCTGTATCTCAGCACAGGAATAAGGTAGGGAAGAATTCTAAGGATCATTTTGACTGCCTCCAGAAGTTAGATCAGATGGCAAATTGGATTTGGTGCTAGGTCTTTCCCTTTAGGTTTTACCCCAACAATGTTTTCATTAGTTTCGCTCACTCTCGAAATCAAGCATTTTACAGCAGGTTGGAGCAGCCTGTATCTCAGCACAGGAATAAGGTAGGGAAGATTCTAAGGCTCATTTTGACTGCCTCCAGAAGTTAGATCAGATGGCAAATTGGATTTGGTGCTAGGTCTTTCCCTTTAGGTTTTACCCCAACAATGTTTTCATTAGTTTCGCTCACTCTCGAAATCAAGCATTTTACAGCAGGTTGGAGCAGCCTGTATCTCAGCACAGGAATAAGGTAGGGAAGAATTCTAAGGATCATTTTGACTGCCTCCAGAAGTTAGATCAGATGGCAAATTGGATTTGGTGCTAGGTCTTTCCCTTTAGGTTTTACCCCAACAATGTTTTAATTAGTTTCGCTCACTCTCGAAATCAAGCATTTTACAGCAGGTTGGAGCAGCCTGTATCTCAGCACAGGAATAAGGTAGGGAAGAATTCTAAGGCTCATTTTGACTGCCTCCAGAAGTTAGATCAGATGGCAAATTGGATTTGGTGCTAGGTCTTTCCCTTTAGGTTTTACCCCAACAATGTTTTCATTAGTTTCGCTCACTCTCGAAATCAAGCATTTTACAGCAGGTTGGAGCAGCCTGTATCTCAGCACAGGAATAAGGTAGGGAAGAATTCTAAGGCTCATTTTGACTGCCTCCAGAAGTTAGATCAGATGGCAAATTGGATTTGGTGCTAGGTCTTTCCCTTTAGGTTTTACCCCAACAATGTTTTTCATTAGTTTCGCTCACTCTCGAAATCAAGCATTTTACAGCAGGTTGGAGCAGCCTGTATCTCAGCACAGGAATAAGGTAGGGAAGAATTCTAAGGCTCATTTTGACTGCCTCCAGAAGTTAGATCAGATGGCAAATTGGATTTGGTGCTAGGTCTTTCCCTTTAGGTTTTACCCCAACAATGTTTTCATTAGTTTCGCTCACTCTCGAAATCAAGCATTTTACAGCAGGTTGGAGCAGCCTGTATCTCAGCACAGGAATAAGGTAGGGAAGAATTCTAAGGCTCATTTTGACTGCCTCCAGAAGTTAGATCAGATGGCAAATTGGATTTGGTGCTAGGTCTTTCCCTTTAGGTTTTACCCCAACAATGTTTCATTAGTTTCGCTCACTCTCAAAATCAAGCATTTTACACCAGGTTGGAGCAGCCTGTATCTCAGCACAGGAATAAGGTAGGGAAGAATTCTAAGGCTCATTTTGACTGCCTCCAGAAGTTAGATCAGATGGCAAATTGGATTTGGTGCTAGGTCTTTCCCTTTAGGTTTTACCCCAACAATGTTTTCATTAGTTTCGCTCACTCTCGAAATCAAGCATTTTACAGCAGGTTGGAGCAGCCTGTATCTCAGCACAGGAATAAGGTAGGGAAGAATTCTAAGGATCATTTTGACTGCCTCCAGAAGTTAGATCAGATGGCAAATTGGATTTGGTTGCTAGGTCTTTCCCTTTAGGTTTTACCCCAACAATGTTTTCATTAGTTTCGCTCACTCTCGAAATCAAGCATTTTACAGCAGGTTGGAGCAGCCTGTATCTCAGCACAGGAATAAGGTAGGGAAGAATTCTAAGGCTCATTTTGAGTGCCTCCAGAAGTTAGATCAGATGGCAAATTGGATTTGGTGTGCTAGGTCTTTCCCTTTAGGTTTACCCCAACAATGTTTTCATTAGTTTCGCTCACTCTCGAAATCAAGCATTTTACAGCAGGTTGGAGCAGCCTGTATCTCAGCACAGGAATAAGGTAGGGAAGAATTCTAAGGATCATTTTGACTGCCTCCAGAAGTTAGATCAGATGGCAAATTGGATTTGGTGCTAGGTCTTTCCCTTTAGGTTTTACCCCAACAATGTTTTCATTAGTTTCGCTCACTCTCGAAATCAAGCATTTTACAGCAGGTTGGAGCAGCCTGTATCTCAGCACAGGAATAAGGTAGGGAAGAATTCTAAGGATCATTTGATCTGCCTCCAGAAGTTAGATCAGATGGCAAATTGGATTTGGTGCTAGGTCTTTCCCTTTAGGTTT
This sequence comes from Melanerpes formicivorus, assembly GCF_026170545.1. Lineage (NCBI taxonomy): Eukaryota > Metazoa > Chordata > Aves > Piciformes > Picidae > Melanerpes > Melanerpes formicivorus. Next base: position 2,664 of record NW_027144031.1, on the reverse strand, counting down.
TACCCCAACAATGTTTTAATTAGTTTCGCTCACTCTCGAAATCAAGCATTTTACAGCAGGTTGGAGCAGCCTGTATCTCAGCACAGGAATAAGGTAGGGAAGAATTCTAAGGCTCATTTTGACTGCCTCCAGAAGTTAGATCAGATGGCAAATTGGATTTGGTGCTAGGTCTTTCCCTTTAGGTTTTACCCCAACAATGTTTTCATTAGTTCGCTCACTCTCGAAATCAAGCATTTTACAGCAGGTTGGAGCAGCCTGTATCTCAGCACAGGAATAAGGTAGGGAAGAATTCTAAGGATCATTTTGACTGCCTCCAGAAGTTAGATCAGATGGCAAATTGGATTTGGTGCTAGGTCTTTCCCTTTAGGTTTTACCCCCAACAATGTTTTCATTAGTTTCGCTCACTCTCGAAATCAAGCATTTTACAGCAGGTTGGAGCAGCCTGTTATCTCAGCACAGGAATAAGGTAGGGAAGAATTCTAAGGCTCATTTTGAGTGCCTCAGAAGTTAGATCAGATGGCAAATTGGATTTGGTGCTAGGTCTTTCCCTTTAGGTTTTACCCCAACAATGTTTTCATTAGTTTCGCTCACATCTCGAAATCAAGCATTTTACAGCAGGTTGGAGGCAGCCTGTATCTCAGCACAGGAATAAGGTAGGGAGAATTCTAAGGATCATTTTGACTGCCTCCAGAAGTTAGATCAGATGGCAAATTGGATTTGGTGCTAGGTCTTTCCCTTTAGGTTTTACCCAACAATGTTTTCATTAGTTTCGCTCACTCTCGAAATCAAGCATTTTACAGCAGGTTGGAGCAGCCTGTATCTCAGCACAGGAATAAGGTAGGGAAGAATTCTAAGGCTCATTTTGACTGCCTCCAGAAGTTAGATCAGATGGCAAATTGGATTTGGTGCTAGGTCTTTCCCTTTAGGTTTTACCCCAACAATGTTTTCATTAGTTTCGCTCACTCTCGAAATCAAGCATTTTACAGCAGGTTGGAGGCAGCCTGTATCTCAGCACAGGAATAAGGTAGGGAAGAATTCTAAGGATCATTTTGACTGCCTCCAGAGTTAGATCAGATGGCAAATTGGATTTGGTGCTAGGTCTTCCCTTTAGGTTTTTACCCCCACAATGTTTTCATTAGTTTCGCTTCACTCTCGAAATCAAGCATTTTACAGCAGGTTGGAGCAGCCTGTATCTCAGCACAGGAAATAAGGTAGGGAAGAATTCTAAGGATCATTTTGACTGCCTCCAGAAGTTAGATCAGATGCAAATTGGATTTGGTGCTAGGTCTTTCCCTTTAGGTTTTTACCCCAACAATGTTTTAATTAGTTTCGCTCACTCTCGAAATCAAGCATTTTACAGCAGGTTGGAGCAGCCTGTATCTCAGCACAGGAATAAGGTAGGGAAGAATTCTAAGGCTCATTTTGACTGCCTCCAGAAGTTAGATCAGATGGCAAATTGGATTTGGTGCTAGGTCTTTCCCCTTTAGGATTTACCCCAACAATGTTTTCATTAGTTTCGCTCACTCTCGAAATCAAGCATTTTACAGCAGGTTGGAGCAGCCTGTATCTCAGCACAGGGAATAAGGTAGGGAAGGAATTCTAAGGCTCATTTTGACTGCCTCCAGAAGTTAGATCAGATGGCAAATTGGATTTGGTGCTAGGTCTTTCCCTTTAGGTTTTACCCCAACAATGTTTTCATTAGTTTCGCTCACTCTCGAAATCAAGCATTTTACCAGCAGGTTGGAGCAGCCTGTATCTCAGCACAGGAATAAGGTAGGGAAGAATTCTAAGGCTCATTTTGACTGCCTCCAGAAGTTAGATCAGATGGCAAATTGGATTTGGTGCTAGGTCTTACCCTTTAGGTTTTACCCCAACAATGTTTTCATTAGTTTCGCTCACTCTCGAAATCAAGCATTTTACAGCAGGTTGGAGCAGCCTGTATCTCAGCACAGGAATAAGGTAGGGAAGAATTTCCTAAGGATCATTTTGACTGCCTCCAGAAGTTAGATCAGATGGCAAATTGGATTTGGTGCTAGGTCTTTCCCTTTAGGTTTTACCCCAACAATGTTTTCATTAGTTTCGCTCACTCTCAAATCAAGCATTTTACAGCAGGTTGGAGCAGCCTGTATCTCAGCACAGGAATAAGGTAGGGAAGAATTCTAAGGGCTCATTTTGACTGCCTCCAGAAGTTAGATCAGATGGCAAATTGGATTTGGTGCTAGAGTCTTTCCCTTTAGGTTTTACCCCAACAATGTTTTCATTAGTTTCGCTCACTCTCGAAATCAAGCATTTTACAGCAGGTTGGAGGCAGCCTGTATCTCAGCACAGGAATAAGGTAGGGAAGAATTCTAAGGATCATTTTGACTGCCTCCAGAAGTTAGATCAGATGGCAAATTGGATTTGGTGCTAGGTCTTTCCCTTTAGGTTTTACCCCAACAATGTTTTCATTAGTTTCGCTCACTCTCGAAATCAAGCATTTTACAGCAGGTTGGAGCAGCCTGTATCTCAGCAACAGGAATAAGGTAGGGAAGAATTCTAAGGATCAATTTTGACTGCCTCCTGAAGTTAGATCAGATGGCAAATTGGATTTGGTGCTAGGTCTTTCCCTTTAGGTTTTACCCCAACAAAGTTTTCATTAGTTTCGCTCACTCTCGAATCAAGCAT
>NW_027144030.1:0-43116 GCF_026170545.1 Melanerpes formicivorus | reverse complement strand
GAATAAGGTAGGGAAGAATTCTAAGGATCATTTTGACTGCCTCCAGAAGTTAGATCAGATGGCAAATTGGATTTGGTGCTAGGTCTTTCCCTTTAGGTTTTACCCCAACAATGTTTTCATTAGTTTCGCTCACTCTCGAAATCAAGCATTTTACAGCAGGTTGGAGCAGCCTGTATCTCAGCACAGGAATAAGGTAGGGAAGAATTCTAAGGATCATTTTGACTGCCTCCAGAAGTTAGATCAGATGGCAAATTGGATTTGGTGCTAGGTCTTTCCCTTTAGGTTTTACCCCAACAATGTTTTCATTAGTTTCGCTCACTCTCGAAATCAAGCATTTTACAGCAGGTTGGAGCAGCCTGTATCTCAGCACAGGAATAAGGTAGGGAAGAATTCTAAGGATCATTTTGACTGCCTCCAGAAGTTAGATCAGATGGCAAATTGGATTTGGTGCTAGGTCTTTCCCTTTAGGTTTTACCCCAACAATGTTTTCATTAGTTTCGCTCACTCTCGAAATCAAGCATTTTACAGCAGGTTGGAGCAGCCTGTATCTCAGCACAGGAATAAGGTAGGGAAGAATTCTAAGGATCATTTTGACTGCCTCCAGAAGTTAGATCAGATGGCAAATTGGATTTGGTGCTAGGTCTTTCCCTTTAGGTTTTACCCCAACAATGTTTTCATTAGTTTCGCTCACTCTCGAAATCAAGCATTTTACAGCAGGTTGGAGCAGCCTGTATCTCAGCACAGAAATAAGGTAGGGAAGAATTCTAAGGATCATTTTGACTGCCTCCAGAAGTTAGATCAGATGGCAAATTGGATTTGGTGCTAGGTCTTTCCCTTTAGGTTTTACCCCAACAATGTTTTCATTAGTTTCGCTCACTCTCGAAATCAAGCATTTTACAGCAGGTTGGAGCAGCCTGTATCTCAGCACAGGAATAAGGTAGGGAAGAATTCTAAGGATCATTTTGACTGCCTCCAGAAGTTAGATCAGATGGCAAATTGGATTTGGTGCTAGGTCTTTCCCTTTAGGTTTTACCCCAACAATGTTTTCATTAGTTTCGCTCACTCTCGAAATCAAGCATTTTACAGCAGGTTGGAGCAGCCTGTATCTCAGCACAGGAATAAGGTAGGGAAGAATTCTAAGGCTCATTTTGACTGCCTCCAGAAGTTAGATCAGATGGCAAATTGGATTTGGTGCTAGGGTCTTTCCCTTTAGGTTTTACCCCAACAATGTTTTCATTAGTTTCGCTCACTCTCGAAATCAAGCATTTTACAGCAGGTTGGAGCAGCCTGCATCTCAGCACAGGAATAAGGTAGGGAAGAATTCTAAGGCTCATTTTGACTGCCTCCAGAAGTTAGATCAGATGGCAAATTGGATTTGGTGCTAGGTCTTTCCCTTTAGGTTTTACCCCAACAATGTTTTCATTAGTTTCGCTCACTCTCGAAATCAAGCATTTTACAGCAGGTTGGAGCAGCCTGTATCTCAGCACAGGAATAAGGTAGGGAAGAATTCTAAGGCTCATTTTGACTGCCTCCAGAAGTTAGATCAGATGGCAAATTGGATTTGGTGCTAGGTCTTTCCCTTTAGGTTTTACCCCAACAATGTTTTCATTAGTTTCGCTCACTCTCGAAATCAAGCATTTTACAGCAGGTTGGAGCAGCCTGTATCTCAGCACAGGAATAAGGTAGGGAAGAATTCTAAGGATCATTTTGACTGCCTCCAGAAGTTAGATCAGATGGCAAATTGGATTTGGTGCTAGGTCTTTCCCTTTAGGTTTTACCCCAACAATGTTTTCATTAGTTTCGCTCACTCTCGAAATCAAGCATTTTACAGCAGGTTGGAGCAGCCTGTATCTCAGCACAGGAATAAGGTAGGGAAGAATTCTAAGGATCATTTTGACTGCCTCCAGAAGTTAGATCAGATGGCAAATTGGATTTGGTGCTAGGTCTTTCCCTTTAGGTTTTACCCCAACAATGTTTTCATTAGTTTCGCTCACTCTCGAAATCAAGCATTTTACAGCAGGTTGGAGCAGCCTGTATCTCAGCACAGGAATAAGGTAGGGAAGAATTCTAAGGATCATTTTGACTGCCTCCAGAAGTTAGATCAGATGGCAAATTGGATTTGGTGCTAGGTCTTTCCCTTTAGGTTTTACCCCAACAATGTTTTCATTAGTTTCGCTCACTCTCGAAATCAAGCATTTTACAGCAGGTTGGAGCAGCCTGTATCTCAGCACAGGAATAAGGTAGGGAAGAATTCAAATACTCATTTTGACTGCCTCCAGAAGTTAGATCAGATGGCAAATTGGATTTGGTGCTAGGTCTTTCCCTTTAGGTTTTACCCCCAACAATGTTTTCATTAGTTTCGCTCACTCTCGAAATCAAGCATTTTACAGCAGGTTGGAGCAGCCTGTATCTCAGCACAGGAATAAGGTAGGGAAGAATTCTAAGGATCATTTTGACTGCCTCCAGAAGTTAGATCAGATGGCAAATTGGATTTGGTGCTAGGTCTTTCCCCTTTAGGTTTTACCCCAACAATGTTTTCATTAGTTTCGCTCACTCTCGAAATCAAGCATTTTACAGCAGGTTGGAGCAGCCTGTATCTCAGCACAGGAATAAGGTAGGGAAGAATTCTAAGGCTCATTTTGACTGCCTCCAGAAGTTAGATCAGATGGCAAATTGGATTTGGTGCTAGGTCTTTCCCTTTAGGTTTTTACCCCAACAATGTTTTCATTAGTTTCGCTCACTCTCGAAATCAAGCATTTTACAGCAGGTTGGAGCAGCCTGTATCTCAGCACAGGAATAAGGTAGGGAAGAATTCTAAGGATCATTTTGACTGCCTCCAGAAGTTAGATCAGATGGCAAATTGGATTTGGTGCTAGGTCTTTCCCTTTAGGTTTTACCCCAACAATGTTTTCATTAGTTTCGCTCACTCTCGAAATCAAGCATTTTACAGCAGGTTGGAGCAGCCTGTATCTCAGCACAGGAATAAGGTAGGGAAGAATTCTAAGGATCATTTTGACTGCCTCCAGAAGTTAGATCAGATGGCAAATTGGATTTGGTGCTAGGTCTTTCCCTTTAGGTTTTACCCCAACAATGTTTTCATTAGTTTCGCTCACTCTCGAAATCAAGCATTTTACAGCAGGTTGGAGCAGCCTGTATCTCAGCACAGGAATAAGGTAGGGAAGAATTCTAAGGCTCATTTTGACTGCCTCCAGAAGTTAGATCAGATGGCAAATTGGATTTGGTGCTAGGTCTTTCCCTTTAGGTTTTACCCCAACAATGTTTTCATTAGTTTCGCTCACTCTCGAAATCAAGCATTTTACAGCAGGTTGGAGCAGCCTGTATCTCAGCACAGAAATAAGGTAGGGAAGAATTCTAAGGATCATTTTGACTGCCTCCAGAAGTTAGATCAGATGGCAAATTGGATTTGGTGCTAGGTCTTTCCCTTTAGGTTTTACCCCAACAATGTTTTCATTAGTTTCGCTCACTCTCGAAATCAAGCATTTTACAGCAGGTTGGAGCAGCCTGTATCTCAGCACAGGAATAAGGTAGGGAAGAATTCTAAGGATCATTTTGACTGCCTCCAGAAGTTAGATCAGATGGCAAATTGGATTTGGTGCTAGGTCTTTCCCTTTAGGTTTTTACCCCAACAATGTTTTCATTAGTTTCGCTCACTCTCGAAATCAAGCATTTTACAGCAGGTTGGAGCAGCCTGTATCTCAGCACAGGAATAAGGTAGGGAAGAATTCTAAGGCTCATTTTGACTGCCTCCAGAAGTTAGATCAGATGGCAAATTGGATTTGGTGCTAGGTCTTTCCCTTTAGGTTTTACCCCAACAATGTTTTCATTAGTTTCGCTCACTCTCGAAATCAAGCATTTTACAGCAGGTTGGAGCAGCCTGCATCTCAGCACAGGAATAAGGTAGGGAAGAATTCTAAGGATCATTTTGACTGCCTCCAGAAGTTAGATCAGATGGCAAATTGGATTTGGTGCTAGGTCTTTCCCTTTAGGTTTTACCCCAACAATGTTTTCATTAGTTTCGCTCACTCTCGAAATCAAGCATTTTACAGCAGGTTGGAGCAGCCTGTATCTCAGCACAGGAATAAGGTAGGGAAGAATTCTAAGGCTCATTTTGACTGCCTCCAGAAGTTAGATCAGATGGCAAATTGGATTTGGTGCTAGGTCTTTCCCTTTAGGTTTTACCCCAACAATGTTTTCATTAGTTTCGCTCACTCTCGAAATCAAGCATTTTACAGCAGGTTGGAGCAGCCTGTATCTCAGCACAGGAATAAGGTAGGGAAGAATTCTAAGGATCATTTTGACTGCCTCCAGAAGTTAGATCAGATGGCAAATTGGATTTGGTGCTAGGTCTTTCCCTTTAGGTTTTACCCCAACAATGTTTTCATTAGTATCACTCACCCTCGAAATCAAGCATTTTACAGCAGGTTGGAGCAGCCTGTATCTCAGCACAGGAATAAGGTACGGGAAGAATTCTAAGGATCATTTTGACTGCCTCCAGAAGTTAGATCAGATGGCAAATTGGATTTGGTGCTAGGTCTTTCCCTTTAGGTTTTACCCCAACAATGTTTTCATTAGTATCACTCACTCTCGAAATCAAGCATTTTACAGCAGGTTGGAGCAGCCTGTATCTCAGCACAGGAATAAGGTAGGGAAGAATTCTAAGGATCATTTTGACTGCCTCCAGAAGTTAGATCAGATGGCAAATTGGATTTGGTGCTAGGTCTTTCCCTTTAGGTTTTACCCCAACAATGTTTTCATTAGTTTCGCTCACTCTCGAAATCAAGCATTTTACAGCAGGTTGGAGCAGCCTGTATCTCAGCACAGGAATAAGGTAGGGAAGAATTCTAAGGCTCATTTTGACTGCCTCCAGAAGTTAGATCAGATGGCAAATTGGATTTGGTGCTAGGTCTTTCCCTTTAGGTTTTACCCCAACAATGTTTTCATTAGTTTCGCTCACTCTCGAAATCAAGCATTTTACAGCAGGTTGGAGCAGCCTGTATCTCAGCACAGGAATAAGGTAGGGAAGAATTCTAAGGATCATTTTGACTGCCTCCAGAAGTTAGATCAGATGGCAAATTGGATTTGGTGCTAGGTCTTTCCCTTTAGGTTTTACCCCAACAATGTTTTCATTAGTTTCGCTCACTCTCGAAATCAAGCATTTTACAGCAGGTTGGAGCAGCCTGTATCTCAGCACAGGAATAAGGTAGGGAAGAATTCTAAGGATCATTTTGACTGCCTCCAGAAGTTAGATCAGATGGCAAATTGGATTTGGTGCTAGGTCTTTCCCTTTAGGTTTTACCCCAACAATGTTTTCATTAGTTTCGCTCACTCTCGAAATCAAGCATTTTACAGCAGGTTGGAGCAGCCTGTATCTCAGCACAGGAATAAGGTAGGGAAGAATTCTAAGGATCATTTTGACTGCCTCCAGAAGTTAGATCAGATGGCAAATTGGATTTGGTGCTAGGTCTTTCCCTTTAGGTTTTACCCCAACAATGTTTTCATTAGTTTCGCTCACTCTCGAAATCAAGCATTTTACAGCAGGTTGGAGCAGCCTGTATCTCAGCACAGGAATAAGGTAGGGAAGAATTCTAAGGATCATTTTGACTGCCTCCAGAAGTTAGATCAGATGGCAAATTGGATTTGGTGCTAGGTCTTTCCCTTTAGGTTTTACCCCAACAATGTTTTCATTAGTTTCGCTCACTCTCGAAATCAAGCATTTTACAGCAGGTTGGAGCAGCCTGTATCTCAGCACAGGAATAAGGTAGGGAAGAATTCTAAGGATCATTTTGACTGCCTCCAGAAGTTAGATCAGATGGCAAATTGGATTTGGTGCTAGGTCTTTCCCTTTAGGTTTTACCCCAACAATGTTTTCATTAGTTTCGCTCACTCTCGAAATCAAGCATTTTACAGCAGGTTGGAGCAGCCTGTATCTCAGCACAGGAATAAGGTAGGGAAGAATTCTAAGGATCATTTTGACTGCCTCCAGAAGTTAGATCAGATGGCAAATTGGATTTGGTGCTAGGTCTTTCCCTTTAGGTTTTACCCCAACAATGTTTTCATTAGTTTCGCTCACTCTCGAAATCAAGCATTTTACAGCAGGTTGGAGCAGCCTGTATCTCAGCACAGGAATAAGGTAGGGAAGAATTCTAAGGATCATTTTGACTGCCTCCAGAAGTTAGATCAGATGGCAAATTGGATTTGGTGCTAGGTCTTTCCCTTTAGGTTTTACCCCAACAATGTTTTCATTAGTTTCGCTCACTCTCGAAATCAAGCATTTTACAGCAGGTTGGAGCAGCCTGTATCTCAGCACAGGAATAAGGTAGGGAAGAATTCTAAGGATCATTTTGACTGCCTCCAGAAGTTAGATCAGATGGCAAATTGGATTTGGTGCTAGGTCTTTCCCTTTAGGTTTTACCCCAACAATGTTTTCATTAGTTTCGCTCACTCTCGAAATCAAGCATTTTACAGCAGGTTGGAGCAGCCTGTATCTCAGCACAGGAATAAGGTAGGGAAGAATTCTAAGGATCATTTTGACTGCCTCCAGAAGTTAGATCAGATGGCAAATTGGATTTGGTGCTAGGTCTTTCCCTTTAGGTTTTACCCCAACAATGTTTTCATTAGTTTCGCTCACTCTCGAAATCAAGCATTTTACAGCAGGTTGGAGCAGCCTGTATCTCAGCACAGGAATAAGGTAGGGAAGAATTCTAAGGATCATTTTGACTGCCTCCAGAAGTTAGATCAGATGGCAAATTGGATTTGGTGCTAGGTCTTTCCCTTTAGGTTTTACCCCAACAATGTTTTCATTAGTTTCGCTCACTCTCGAAATCAAGCATTTTACAGCAGGTTGGAGCAGCCTGTATCTCAGCACAGGAATAAGGTAGGGAAGAATTCTAAGGATCATTTTGACTGCCTCCAGAAGTTAGATCAGATGGCAAATTGGATTTGGTGCTAGGTCTTTCCCTTTAGGTTTTACCCCAACAATGTTTTCATTAGTTTCGCTCACTCTCGAAATCAAGCATTTTACAGCAGGTTGGAGCAGCCTGTATCTCAGCACAGGAATAAGGTAGGGAAGAATTCTAAGGATCATTTTGACTGCCTCCAGAAGTTAGATCAGATGGCAAATTGGATTTGGTGCTAGGTCTTTCCCTTTAGGTTTTACCCCAACAATGTTTTCATTAGTTTCGCTCACTCTCGAAATCAAGCATTTTACAGCAGGTTGGAGCAGCCTGTATCTCAGCACAGGAATAAGGTAGGGAAGAATTCTAAGGATCATTTTGACTGCCTCCAGAAGTTAGATCAGATGGCAAATTGGATTTGGTGCTAGGTCTTTCCCTTTAGGTTTTACCCCAACAATGTTTTCATTAGTTTCGCTCACTCTCGAAATCAAGCATTTTACAGCAGGTTGGAGCAGCCTGTATCTCAGCACAGGAATAAGGTAGGGAAGAATTCTAAGGATCATTTTGACTGCCTCCAGAAGTTAGATCAGATGGCAAATTGGATTTGGTGCTAGGTCTTTCCCTTTAGGTTTTACCCCAACAATGTTTTCATTAGTTTCGCTCACTCTCGAAATCAAGCATTTTACAGCAGGTTGGAGCAGCCTGTATCTCAGCACAGGAATAAGGTAGGGAAGAATTCTAAGGATCATTTTGACTGCCTCCAGAAGTTAGATCAGATGGCCAATGCAATTTGGCGCTAGGTCTTTCCCTTTAGGTTTTACCCCAACAATGTTTTCATTAGTTTCGCTCACTCTCGAAATCAAGCATTTTACAGCAGGTTGGAGCAGCCTGTATCTCAGCACAGGAATAAGGTAGGGAAGAATTCTAAGGATCATTTTGACTGCCTCCAGAAGTTAGATCAGATGGCAAATTGGATTTGGTGCTAGGTCTTTCCCTTTAGGTTTTACCCCAACAATGTTTTCATTAGTTTCGCTCACTCTCGAAATCAAGCATTTTACAGCAGGTTGGAGCAGCCTGTATCTCAGCACAGGAATAAGGTAGGGAAGAATTCTAAGGATCATTTTGACTGCCTCCAGAAGTTAGATCAGATGGCAAATTGGATTTGGTGCTAGGTCTTTCCCTTTAGGTTTTACCCCAACAATGTTTTCATTAGTTTCGCTCACTCTCGAAATCAAGCATTTTACAGCAGGTTGGAGCAGCCTGTATCTCAGCACAGGAATAAGGTAGGGAAGAATTCTAAGGATCATTTTGACTGCCTCCAGAAGTTAGATCAGATGGCAAATTGGATTTGGTGCTAGGTCTTTCCCTTTAGGTTTTACCCCAACAATGTTTTCATTAGTTTCGCTCACTCTCGAAATCAAGCATTTTACAGCAGGTTGGAGCAGCCTGTATCTCAGCACAGGAATAAGGTAGGGAAGAATTCTAAGGATCATTTTGACTGCCTCCAGAAGTTAGATCAGATGGCAAATTGGATTTGGTGCTAGGTCTTTCCCTTTAGGTTTTACCCCAACAATGTTTTCATTAGTTTCGCTCACTCTCGAAATCAAGCATTTTACAGCAGGTTGGAGCAGCCTGTATCTCAGCACAGGAATAAGGTAGGGAAGAATTCTAAGGATCATTTTGACTGCCTCCAGAAGTTAGATCAGATGGCAAATTGGATTTGGTGCTAGGTCTTTCCCTTTAGGTTTTACCCCAACAATGTTTTCATTAGTTTCGCTCACTCTCGAAATCAAGCATTTTACAGCAGGTTGGAGCAGCCTGTATCTCAGCACAGGAATAAGGTAGGGAAGAATTCTAAGGATCATTTTGACTGCCTCCAGAAGTTAGATCAGATGGCAAATTGGATTTGGTGCTAGGTCTTTCCCTTTAGGTTTTACCCCAACAATGTTTTCATTAGTTTCGCTCACTCTCGAAATCAAGCATTTTACAGCAGGTTGGAGCAGCCTGTATCTCAGCACAGGAATAAGGTAGGGAAGAATTCTAAGGATCATTTTGACTGCCTCCAGAAGTTAGATCAGATGGCAAATTGGATTTGGTGCTAGGTCTTTCCCTTTAGGTTTTTACCCCAACAATGTTTTCATTAGTTTCGCTCACTCTCGAAATCAAGCATTTTACAGCAGGTTGGAGCAGCCTGTATCTCAGCACAGGAATAAGGTAGGGAAGAATTCTAAGGATCATTTTGACTGCCTCCAGAAGTTAGATCAGATGGCAAATTGGATTTGGTGCTAGGTCTTTCCCTTTAGGTTTTACCCCAACAATGTTTTCATTAGTTTCGCTCACTCTCGAAATCAAGCATTTTACAGCAGGTTGGAGCAGCCTGTATCTCAGCACAGGAATAAGGTAGGGAAGAATTCTAAGGATCATTTTGACTGCCTCCAGAAGTTAGATCAGATGGCAAATTGGATTTGGTGCTAGGTCTTTCCCTTTAGGTTTTACCCCAACAATGTTTTCATTAGTTTCGCTCACTCTCGAAATCAAGCATTTTACAGCAGGTTGGAGCAGCCTGTATCTCAGCACAGGAATAAGGTAGGGAAGAATTCTAAGGATCATTTTGACTGCCTCCAGAAGTTAGATCAGATGGCAAATTGGATTTGGTGCTAGGTCTTTCCCTTTAGGTTTTACCCCAACAATGTTTTCATTAGTTTCGCTCACTCCTCGAAATCAAGCATTTTACAGCAGGTTGGAGCAGCCTGTATCTCAGCACAGGAATAAGGTAGGGAAGAATTCTAAGGATCATTTTGACTGCCTCCAGAAGTTAGATCAGATGGCAAATTGGATTTGGTGCTAGGTCTTTCCCTTTAGGTTTTACCCCAACAATGTTTTCATTAGTTTCGCTCACTCTCGAAATCAAGCATTTTACAGCAGGTTGGAGCAGCCTGTATCTCAGCACAGGAATAAGGTAGGGAAGAATTCTAAGGATCATTTTGACTGCCTCCAGAAGTTAGATCAGATGGCAAATTGGATTTGGTGCTAGGTCTTTCCCTTTAGGTTTTACCCCAACAATGTTTTCATTAGTTTCGCTCACTCTCGAAATCAAGCATTTTACAGCAGGTTGGAGCAGCCTGTATCTCAGCACAGGAATAAGGTAGGGAAGAATTCTAAGGATCATTTTGACTGCCTCCAGAAGTTAGATCAGATGGCAAATTGGATTTGGTGCTAGGTCTTTCCCTTTAGGTTTTACCCCCAACAATGTTTTCATTAGTTTCGCTCACTCTCGAAATCAAGCATTTTACAGCAGGTTGGAGCAGCCTGTATCTCAGCACAGGAATAAGGTAGGGAAGAATTCTAAGGATCATTTTGACTGCCTCCAGAAGTTAGATCAGATGGCCAATGCAATTTGGCGCTAGGTCTTTCCCTTTAGGTTTTACCCCAACAATGTTTTCATTAGTTTCGCTCACTCTCGAAATCAAGCATTTTACAGCAGGTTGGAGCAGCCTGTATCTCAGCACAGGAATAAGGTAGGGAAGAATTCTAAGGCTCATTTTGACTGCCTCCAGAAGTTAGATCAGATGGCAAATTGGATTTGGTGCTAGGTCTTTCCCTTTAGGTTTTACCCCAACAATGTTTTCATTAGTTTCGCTCACTCTCGAAATCAAGCATTTTACAGCAGGTTGGAGCAGCCTGTATCTCAGCACAGGAATAAGGTAGGGAAGAATTCTAAGGATCATTTTGACTGCCTCCAGAAGTTAGATCAGATGGCAAATTGGATTTGGTGCTAGGTCTTTCCCTTTAGGTTTTACCCCAACAATGTTTTCATTAGTTTCGCTCACTCTCGAAATCAAGCATTTTACAGCAGGTTGGAGCAGCCTGTATCTCAGCACAGGAATAAGGTAGGGAAGAATTCTAAGGATCATTTTGACTGCCTCCAGAAGTTAGATCAGATGGCAAATTGGATTTGGTGCTAGGTCTTTCCCTTTAGGTTTTACCCCAACAATGTTTTCATTAGTTTCGCTCACTCTCGAAATCAAGCATTTTACAGCAGGTTGGAGCAGCCTGTATCTCAGCACAGGAATAAGGTAGGGAAGAATTCTAAGGATCATTTTGACTGCCTCCAGAAGTTAGATCAGATGGCAAATTGGATTTGGTGCTAGGTCTTTCCCTTTAGGTTTTACCCCAACAATGTTTTCATTAGTTTCGCTCACTCTCGAAATCAAGCATTTTACAGCAGGTTGGAGCAGCCTGTATCTCAGCACAGGAATAAGGTAGGGAAGAATTCTAAGGATCATTTTGACTGCCTCCAGAAGTTAGATCAGATGGCAAATTGGATTTGGTGCTAGGTCTTTCCCTTTAGGTTTTACCCCAACAATGTTTTCATTAGTTTCGCTCACTCTCGAAATCAAGCATTTTACAGCAGGTTGGAGCAGCCTGTATCTCAGCACAGAAATAAGGTAGGGAAGAATTCTAAGGATCATTTTGACTGCCTCCAGAAGTTAGATCAGATGGCAAATTGGATTTGGTGCTAGGTCTTTCCCTTTAGGTTTTACCCCAACAATGTTTTCATTAGTTTCGCTCACTCTCGAAATCAAGCATTTTACAGCAGGTTGGAGCAGCCTGTATCTCAGCACAGGAATAAGGTAGGGAAGAATTCTAAGGCTCATTTTGACTGCCTCCAGAAGTTAGATCAGATGGCAAATTGGATTTGGTGCTAGGTCTTTCCCTTTAGGTTTTACCCCAACAATGTTTTCATTAGTTTCGCTCACTCTCGAAATCAAGCATTTTACAGCAGGTTGGAGCAGCCTGTATCTCAGCACAGGAATAAGGTAGGGAAGAATTCTAAGGCTCATTTTGACTGCCTCCAGAAGTTAGATCAGATGGCAAATTGGATTTGGTGCTAGGTCTTTCCCTTTAGGTTTTACCCCAACAATGTTTTCATTAGTTTCGCTCACTCTCGAAATCAAGCATTTTACAGCAGGTTGGAGCAGCCTGTATCTCAGCACAGGAATAAGGTAGGGAAGAATTCTAAGGCTCATTTTGACTGCCTCCAGAAGTTAGATCAGATGGCAAATTGGATTTGGTGCTAGGTCTTTCCCTTTAGGTTTTACCCCAACAATGTTTTCATTAGTTTCGCTCACTCTCGAAATCAAGCATTTTACAGCAGGTTGGAGCAGCCTGTATCTCAGCACAGGAATAAGGTAGGGAAGAATTCTAAGGCTCATTTTGACTGCCTCCAGAAGTTAGATCAGATGGCAAATTGGATTTGGTGCTAGGTCTTTCCCTTTAGGTTTTACCCCAACAATGTTTTCATTAGTTTCGCTCACTCTCGAAATCAAGCATTTTACAGCAGGTTGGAGCAGCCTGTATCTCAGCACAGGAATAAGGTAGGGAAGAATTCTAAGGCTCATTTTGACTGCCTCCAGAAGTTAGATCAGATGGCAAATTGGATTTGGTGCTAGGTCTTTCCCTTTAGGTTTTACCCCAACAATGTTTTCATTAGTTTCGCTCACTCTCGAAATCAAGCATTTTACAGCAGGTTGGAGCAGCCTGTATCTCAGCACAGGAATAAGGTAGGGAAGAATTCTAAGGCTCATTTTGACTGCCTCCAGAAGTTAGATCAGATGGCAAATTGGATTTGGTGCTAGGTCTTTCCCTTTAGGTTTTACCCCAACAATGTTTTCATTAGTTTCGCTCACTCTCGAAATCAAGCATTTTACAGCAGGTTGGAGCAGCCTGTATCTCAGCACAGGAATAAGGTAGGGAAGAATTCTGAGGATCATTTTGACTGCCTCCAGAAGTTAGATCAGATGGCAAATTGGATTTGGTGCTAGGTCTTTCCCTTTAGGTTTTACCCCAACAATGTTTTCATTAGTTTCGCTCACTCTCGAAATCAAGCATTTTACAGCAGGTTGGAGCAGCCTGTATCTCAGCACAGGAATAAGGTAGGGAAGAATTCAAAGGCTCATTTTGACTGCCTCCAGAAGTTAGATCAGATGGCAAATTGGATTTGGTGCTAGGTCTTTCCCTTTAGGTTTTACCCCAACAATGTTTTCATTAGTTTCGCTCACTCTCGAAATCAAGCATTTTACAGCAGGTTGGAGCAGCCTGTATCTCAGCACAGGAATAAGGTAGGGAAGAATTCTAAGGCTCATTTTGACTGCCTCCAGAAGTTAGATCAGATGGCAAATTGGATTTGGTGCTAGGTCTTTCCCTTTAGGTTTTACCCCAACAATGTTTTCATTAGTTTCGCTCACTCCTCGAAATCAAGGATTTTACAGCAGGTTGGAGCAGCCTGTATCTCAGCACAGGAATAAGGTAGGGAAGAATTCTAAGGCTCATTTTGACTGCCTCCAGAAGTTAGATCAGATGGCAAATTGGATTTGGTGCTAGGTCTTTCCCTTTAGGTTTTACCCCAACAATGTTTTCATTAGTTTCGCTCACTCTCGAAATCAAGCATTTTACAGCAGGTTGGAGCAGCCTGTATCTCAGCACAGGAATAAGGTAGGGAAGAATTCTAAGGCTCATTTTGACTGCCTCCAGAAGTTAGATCAGATGGCAAATTGGATTTGGTGCTAGGTCTTTCCCTTTAGGTTTTACCCCAACAATGTTTTCATTAGTTTCGCTCACTCTCGAAATCAAGCATTTTACAGCAGGTTGGAGCAGCCTGTATCTCAGCACAGGAATAAGGTAGGGAAGAATTCTAAGGCTCATTTTGACTGCCTCCAGAAGTTAGATCAGATGGCAAATTGGATTTGGTGCTAGGTCTTTCCCTTTAGGTTTTACCCCAACAATGTTTTCATTAGTTTCGCTCACTCTCGAAATCAAGCATTTTACAGCAGGTTGGAGCAGCCTGTATCTCAGCACAGGAATAAGGTAGGGAAGAATTCTAAGGCTCATTTTGACTGCCTCCAGAAGTTAGATCAGATGGCAAATTGGATTTGGTGCTAGGTCTTTCCCTTTAGGTTTTACCCCAACAATGTTTTCATTAGTTTCGCTCACTCTCGAAATCAAGCATTTTACAGCAGGTTGGAGCAGCCTGTATCTCAGCACAGGAATAAGGTAGGGAAGAATTCTAAGGATCATTTTGACTGCCTCCAGAAGTTAGATCAGATGGCAAATTGGATTTGGTGCTAGGTCTTTCCCTTTAGGTTTTACCCCAACAATGTTTTCATTAGTTTCGCTCACTCTCGAAATCAAGCATTTTACAGCAGGTTGGAGCAGCCTGTATCTCAGCACAGGAATAAGGTAGGGAAGAATTCTAAGGATCATTTTGACTGCCTCCAGAAGTTAGATCAGATGGCAAATTGGATTTGGTGCTAGGTCTTTCCCTTTAGGTTTTACCCCAACAATGTTTTCATTAGTTTCGCTCACTCTCGAAATCAAGCATTTTACAGCAGGTTGGGAGCAGCCTGTATCTCAGCACAGAAATAAGGTAGGGAAGAATTCTAAGGATCATTTTGACTGCCTCCAGAAGTTAGATCAGATGGCAAATTGGATTTGGTGCTAGGTCTTTCCCTTTAGGTTTTACCCCAACAATGTTTTCATTAGTTTCGCTCACTCTCGAAATCAAGCATTTTACAGCAGGTTGGAGCAGCCTGTATCTCAGCACAGGAATAAGGTAGGGAAGAATTCTAAGGATCATTTTGACTGCCTCCAGAAGTTAGATCAGATGGCAAATTGGATTTGGTGCTAGGTCTTTCCCTTTAGGTTTTACCCCAACAATGTTTTCATTAGTTTCGCTCACTCTCGAAATCAAGCATTTTACAGCAGGTTGGAGCAGCCTGTATCTCAGCACAGGAATAAGGTAGGGAAGAATTCTAAGGCTCATTTTGACTGCCTCCAGAAGTTAGATCAGATGGCAAATTGGATTTGGTGCTAGGTCTTTCCCTTTAGGTTTTACCCCAACAATGTTTTCATTAGTTTCGCTCACTCTCGAAATCAAGCATTTTACAGCAGGTTGGAGCAGCCTGTATCTCAGCACAGGAATAAGGTAGGGAAGAATTCTAAGGATCATTTTGACTGCCTCCAGAAGTTAGATCAGATGGCAAATTGGATTTGGTGCTAGGTCTTTCCCTTTAGGTTTTACCCCAACAATGTTTTCATTAGTTTCGCTCACTCTCGAAATCAAGCATTTTACAGCAGGTTGGAGCAGCCTGTATCTCAGCACAGGAATAAGGTAGGGAAGAATTCTAAGGATCATTTTGACTGCCTCCAGAAGTTAGATCAGATGGCAAATTGGATTTGGTGCTAGGTCTTTCCCTTTAGGTTTTACCCCAACAATGTTTTCATTAGTTTCGCTCACTCTCGAAATCAAGCATTTTACAGCAGGTTGGAGCAGCCTGTATCTCAGCACAGGAATAAGGTAGGGAAGAATTCTAAGGATCATTTTGACTGCCTCCAGAAGTTAGATCAGATGGCAAATTGGATTTGGTGCTAGGTCTTTCCCTTTAGGTTTTACCCCAACAATGTTTTCATTAGTTTCGCTCACTCTCGAAATCAAGCATTTTACAGCAGGTTGGAGCAGCCTGTATCTCAGCACAGGAATAAGGTAGGGAAGAATTCTAAGGCTCATTTTGACTGCCTCCAGAAGTTAGATCAGATGGCAAATTGGATTTGGTGCTAGGTCTTTCCCTTTAGGTTTTACCCCAACAATGTTTTCATTAGTTTCGCTCACTCTCGAAATCAAGCATTTTACAGCAGGTTGGAGCAGCCTGTATCTCAGCACAGGAATAAGGTAGGGAAGAATTCTGAGGATCATTTTGACTGCCTCCAGAAGTTAGATCAGATGGCAAATTGGATTTGGTGCTAGGTCTTTCCCTTTAGGTTTTACCCCAACAATGTTTTCATTAGTTTCGCTCACTCTCGAAATCAAGCATTTTACAGCAGGTTGGAGCAGCCTGTATCTCAGCACAGGAATAAGGTAGGGAAGAATTCTAAGTCTCATTTTGACTGCCTCCAGAAGTTAGATCAGATGGCAAATTGGATTTGGTGCTAGGTCTTTCCCTTTAGGTTTTACCCCAACAATGTTTTCATTAGTTTCGCTCACTCTCGAAATCAAGCATTTTACAGCAGGTTGGAGCAGCCTGTATCTCAGCACAGGAATAAGGTAGGGAAGAATTCTGAGGATCATTTTGACTGCCTCCAGAAGTTAGATCAGATGGCAAATTGGATTTGGTGCTAGGTCTTTCCCTTTAGGTTTTACCCCAACAATGTTTTCATTAGTTTCGCTCACTCTCGAAATCAAGCATTTTACAGCAGGTTGGAGCAGCCTGTATCTCAGCACAGGAATAAGGTAGGGAAGAATTCAAAGGCTCATTTTGACTGCCTCCAGAAGTTAGATCAGATGGCAAATTGGATTTGGTGCTAGGTCTTTCCCTTTAGGTTTTACCCCAACAATGTTTTCATTAGTTTCGCTCACTCTCGAAATCAAGCATTTTACAGCAGGTTGGAGCAGCCTGTATCTCAGCACAGGAATAAGGTAGGGAAGAATTCTAAGGCTCATTTTGACTGCCTCCAGAAGTTAGATCAGATGGCAAATTGGATTTGGTGCTAGGTCTTTCCCTTTAGGTTTTACCCCAACAATGTTTTCATTAGTTTCGCTCACTCTCGAAATCAAGCATTTTACAGCAGGTTGGAGCAGCCTGTATCTCAGCACAGGAATAAGGTAGGGAAGAATTCTGAGGATCATTTTGACTGCCTCCAGAAGTTAGATCAGATGGCAAATTGGATTTGGTGCTAGGTCTTTCCCTTTAGGTTTTACCCCAACAATGTTTTCATTAGTTTCGCTCACTCTCGAAATCAAGCATTTTACAGCAGGTTGGAGCAGCCTGTATCTCAGCACAGGAATAAGGTAGGGAAGAATTCAAAGGCTCATTTTGACTGCCTCCAGAAGTTAGATCAGATGGCAAATTGGATTTGGTGCTAGGTCTTTCCCTTTAGGTTTTACCCCAACAATGTTTTCATTAGTTTCGCTCACTCTCGAAATCAAGGATTTTACAGCAGGTTGGAGCAGCCTGTATCTCAGCACAGGAATAAGGTAGGGAAGAATTCTAAGGCTCATTTTGACTGCCTCCAGAAGTTAGATCAGATGGCAAATTGGATTTGGTGCTAGGTCTTTCCCTTTAGGTTTTACCCCCAACAATGTTTTATTAGTTTCGCTCACTCTCGAAATCAAGGATTTTACAGCAGGTTGGAGCAGCCTGTATCTCAGCACAGGAATAAGGTAGGGAAGAATTCTAAGGCTCATTTTGACTGCCTCCAGAAGTTAGATCAGATGGCAAATTGGATTTGGTGCTAGGTCTTTCCCTTTAGGTTTTACCCCAACAATGTTTTCATTAGTTTCGCTCACTCTCGAAATCAAGCATTTTACAGCAGGTTGGAGCAGCCTGTATCTCAGCACAGGAATAAGGTAGGGAAGAATTCTAAGGCTCATTTTGACTGCCTCCAGAAGTTAGATCAGATGGCAAATTGGATTTGGTGCTAGGTCTTTCCCTTTAGGTTTTACCCCAACAATGTTTTCATTAGTTTCGCTCACTCTCGAAATCAAGCATTTTACAGCAGGTTGGAGCAGCCTGTATCTCAGCACAGGAATAAGGTAGGGAAGAATTCTAAGGATCATTTTGACTGCCTCCAGAAGTTAGATCAGATGGCAAATTGGATTTGGTGCTAGGTCTTTCCCTTTAGGTTTTACCCCAACAATGTTTTCATTAGTTTCGCTCACTCTCGAAATCAAGCATTTTACAGCAGGTTGGAGCAGCCTGTATCTCAGCACAGGAATAAGGTAGGGAAGAATTCTAAGGATCATTTTGACTGCCTCCAGAAGTTAGATCAGATGGCAAATTGGATTTGGTGCTAGGTCTTTCCCTTTAGGTTTTACCCCAACAATGTTTTCATTAGTTTCGCTCACTCTCGAAATCAAGCATTTTACAGCAGGTTGGAGCAGCCTGTATCTCAGCACAGGAATAAGGTAGGGAAGAATTCTAAGGATCATTTTGACTGCCTCCAGAAGTTAGATCAGATGGCAAATTGGATTTGGTGCTAGGTCTTTCCCTTTAGGTTTTACCCCAACAATGTTTTCATTAGTTTCGCTCACTCTCGAAATCAAGCATTTTACAGCAGGTTGGAGCAGCCTGTATCTCAGCACAGAAATAAGGTAGGGAAGAATTCTAAGGATCATTTTGACTGCCTCCAGAAGTTAGATCAGATGGCAAATTGGATTTGGTGCTAGGTCTTTCCCTTTAGGTTTTACCCCAACAATGTTTTCATTAGTTTCGCTCACTCTCGAAATCAAGCATTTTACAGCAGGTTGGAGCAGCCTGTATCTCAGCACAGGAATAAGGTAGGGAAGAATTCTAAGGATCATTTTGACTGCCTCCAGAAGTTAGATCAGATGGCAAATTGGATTTGGTGCTAGGTCTTTCCCTTTAGGTTTTACCCCAACAATGTTTTCATTAGTTTCGCTCACTCTCGAAATCAAGCATTTTACAGCAGGTTGGAGCAGCCTGTATCTCAGCACAGGAATAAGGTAGGGAAGAATTCTAAGGCTCATTTTGACTGCCTCCAGAAGTTAGATCAGATGGCAAATTGGATTTGGTGCTAGGTCTTTCCCTTTAGGTTTTACCCCAACAATGTTTTCATTAGTTTCGCTCACTCTCGAAATCAAGCATTTTACAGCAGGTTGGAGCAGCCTGTATCTCAGCACAGGAATAAGGTAGGGAAGAATTCTAAGGCTCATTTTGACTGCCTCCAGAAGTTAGATCAGATGGCAAATTGGATTTGGTGCTAGGTCTTTCCCTTTAGGTTTTACCCCAACAATGTTTTCATTAGTTTCGCTCACTCTCGAAATCAAGCATTTTACAGCAGGTTGGAGCAGCCTGTATCTCAGCACAGGAATAAGGTAGGGAAGAATTCTAAGGATCATTTTGACTGCCTCCAGAAGTTAGATCAGATGGCAAATTGGATTTGGTGCTAGGTCTTTCCCTTTAGGTTTTACCCCAACAATGTTTTCATTAGTATCGCTCACCCTCGAAATCAAGCATTTTACAGCAGGTTGGAGCAGCCTGTATCTCAGCACAGGAATAAGGTAGGGAAGAATTCTAAGGATCATTTTGACTGCCTCCAGAAGTTAGATCAGATGGCAAATTGGATTTGGTGCTAGGTCTTTCCCTTTAGGTTTTACCCCAACAATGTTTTCATTAGTTTCGCTCACTCTCGAAATCAAGCATTTTACAGCAGGTTGGAGCAGCCTGTATCTCAGCACAGGAATAAGGTAGGGAAGAATTCTAAGGATCATTTTGACTGCCTCCAGAAGTTAGATCAGATGGCAAATTGGATTTGGTGCTAGGTCTTTCCCTTTAGGTTTTACCCCAACAATGTTTTCATTAGTTTCGCTCACTCTCGAAATCAAGCATTTTACAGCAGGTTGGAGCAGCCTGTATCTCAGCACAGGAATAAGGTAGGGAAGAATTCTAAGGATCATTTTGACTGCCTCCAGAAGTTAGATCAGATGGCAAATTGGATTTGGTGCTAGGTCTTTCCCTTTAGGTTTTACCCCAACAATGTTTTCATTAGTTTCGCTCACTCTCGAAATCAAGCATTTTACAGCAGGTTGGAGCAGCCTGTATCTCAGCACAGGAATAAGGTAGGGAAGAATTCTAAGGATCATTTTGACTGCCTCCAGAAGTTAGATCAGATGGCAAATTGGATTTGGTGCTAGGTCTTTCCCTTTAGGTTTTACCCCAACAATGTTTTCATTAGTTTCGCTCACTCTCGAAATCAAGCATTTTACAGCAGGTTGGAGCAGCCTGTATCTCAGCACAGGAATAAGGTAGGGAAGAATTCTAAGGATCATTTTGACTGCCTCCAGAAGTTAGATCAGATGGCAAATTGGATTTGGTGCTAGGTCTTTCCCTTTAGGTTTTACCCCAACAATGTTTTCATTAGTTTCGCTCACTCTCGAAATCAAGCATTTTACAGCAGGTTGGAGCAGCCTGTATCTCAGCACAGGAATAAGGTAGGGAAGAATTCTAAGGATCATTTTGACTGCCTCCAGAAGTTAGATCAGATGGCAAATTGGATTTGGTGCTAGGTCTTTCCCTTTAGGTTTTACCCCAACAATGTTTTCATTAGTTTCGCTCACTCTCGAAATCAAGCATTTTACAGCAGGTTGGAGCAGCCTGTATCTCAGCACAGGAATAAGGTAGGGAAGAATTCTAAGGATCATTTTGACTGCCTCCAGAAGTTAGATCAGATGGCAAATTGGATTTGGTGCTAGGTCTTTCCCTTTAGGTTTTACCCCAACAATGTTTTCATTAGTTTCGCTCACTCTCGAAATCAAGCATTTTACAGCAGGTTGGAGCAGCCTGTATCTCAGCACAGGAATAAGGTAGGGAAGAATTCTAAGGATCATTTTGACTGCCTCCAGAAGTTAGATCAGATGGCAAATTGGATTTGGTGCTAGGTCTTTCCCTTTAGGTTTTACCCCAACAATGTTTTCATTAGTTTCGCTCACTCTCGAAATCAAGCATTTTACAGCAGGTTGGAGCAGCCTGTATCTCAGCACAGGAATAAGGTAGGGAAGAATTCTAAGGCTCATTTTGACTGCCTCCAGAAGTTAGATCAGATGGCAAATTGGATTTGGTGCTAGGTCTTTCCCTTTAGGTTTTACCCCAACAATGTTTTCATTAGTTTCGCTCACTCTCGAAATCAAGCATTTTACAGCAGGTTGGAGCAGCCTGTATCTCAGCACAGAAATAAGGTAGGGAAGAATTCTAAGGATCATTTTGACTGCCTCCAGAAGTTAGATCAGATGGCAAATTGGATTTGGTGCTAGGTCTTTCCCTTTAGGTTTTACCCCAACAATGTTTTCATTAGTTTCGCTCACT
This sequence comes from Melanerpes formicivorus, assembly GCF_026170545.1. Lineage (NCBI taxonomy): Eukaryota > Metazoa > Chordata > Aves > Piciformes > Picidae > Melanerpes > Melanerpes formicivorus. Next base: position 22,325 of record NW_027144030.1, on the reverse strand, counting down.
CTCGAAATCAAGCATTTTACAGCAGGTTGGAGCAGCCTGTATCTCAGCACAGGAATAAGGTAGGGAAGAATTCTAAGGCTCATTTTGACTGCCTCCAGAAGTTAGATCAGATGGCAAATTGGATTTGGTGCTAGGTCTTTCCCTTTAGGTTTTACCCCAACAATGTTTTCATTAGTTTCGCTCACTCTCGAAATCAAGCATTTTACAGCAGGTTGGAGCAGCCTGTATCTCAGCACAGGAATAAGGTAGGGAAGAATTCTAAGGCTCATTTTGACTGCCTCCAGAAGTTAGATCAGATGGCAAATTGGATTTGGTGCTAGGTCTTTCCCTTTAGGTTTTACCCCAACAATGTTTTCATTAGTTTCGCTCACTCTCGAAATCAAGCATTTTACAGCAGGTTGGAGCAGCCTGTATCTCAGCACAGGAATAAGGTAGGGAAGAATTCTAAGTCTCATTTTGACTGCCTCCAGAAGTTAGATCAGATGGCAAATTGGATTTGGTGCTAGGTCTTTCCCTTTAGGTTTTACCCCAACAATGTTTTCATTAGTTTCGCTCACTCTCGAAATCAAGCATTTTACAGCAGGTTGGAGCAGCCTGTATCTCAGCACAGGAATAAGGTAGGGAAGAATTCTAAGGCTCATTTTGACTGCCTCCAGAAGTTAGATCAGATGGCAAATTGGATTTGGTGCTAGGTCTTTCCCTTTAGGTTTTACCCCAACAATGTTTTCATTAGTTTCGCTCACTCTCGAAATCAAGCATTTTACAGCAGGTTGGAGCAGCCTGTATCTCAGCACAGGAATAAGGTAGGGAAGAATTCTAAGGCTCATTTTGACTGCCTCCAGAAGTTAGATCAGATGGCAAATTGGATTTGGTGCTAGGTCTTTCCCTTTAGGTTTTACCCCAACAATGTTTTCATTAGTTTCGCTCACTCTCGAAATCAAGCATTTTACAGCAGGTTGGAGCAGCCTGTATCTCAGCACAGGAATAAGGTAGGGAAGAATTCAAAGGCTCATTTTGACTGCCTCCAGAAGTTAGATCAGATGGCAAATTGGATTTGGTGCTAGGTCTTTCCCTTTAGGTTTTACCCCAACAATGTTTTCATTAGTTTCGCTCACTCTCGAAATCAAGCATTTTACAGCAGGTTGGAGCAGCCTGTATCTCAGCACAGGAATAAGGTAGGGAAGAATTCTAAGGCTCATTTTGACTGCCTCCAGAAGTTAGATCAGATGGCAAATTGGATTTGGTGCTAGGTCTTTCCCTTTAGGTTTTACCCCAACAATGTTTTCATTAGTTTCGCTCACTCTCGAAATCAAGCATTTTACAGCAGGTTGGAGCAGCCTGTATCTCAGCACAGGAATAAGGTAGGGAAGAATTCTAAGGCTCATTTTGACTGCCTCCAGAAGTTAGATCAGATGGCAAATTGGATTTGGTGCTAGGTCTTTCCCTTTAGGTTTTACCCCAACAATGTTTTCATTAGTTTCGCTCACTCTCGAAATCAAGCATTTTACAGCAGGTTGGAGCAGCCTGTATCTCAGCACAGGAATAAGGTAGGGAAGAATTCAAAGGCTCATTTTGACTGCCTCCAGAAGTTAGATCAGATGGCAAATTGGATTTGGTGCTAGGTCTTTCCCTTTAGGTTTTACCCCAACAATGTTTTCATTAGTTTCGCTCACTCTCGAAATCAAGCATTTTACAGCAGGTTGGAGCAGCCTGTATCTCAGCACAGGAATAAGGTAGGGAAGAATTCTAAGGATCATTTTGACTGCCTCCAGAAGTTAGATCAGATGGCAAATTGGATTTGGTGCTAGGTCTTTCCCTTTAGGTTTTACCCCAACAATGTTTTCATTAGTTTCGCTCACTCTCGAAATCAAGCATTTTACAGCAGGTTGGAGCAGCCTGTATCTCAGCACAGGAATAAGGTAGGGAAGAATTCTAAGGCTCATTTTGACTGCCTCCAGAAGTTAGATCAGATGGCAAATTGGATTTGGTGCTAGGTCTTTCCCTTTAGGTTTTACCCCAACAATGTTTTCATTAGTTTCGCTCACTCTCGAAATCAAGCATTTTACAGCAGGTTGGAGCAGCCTGTATCTCAGCACAGGAATAAGGTAGGGAAGAATTCAAAGGCTCATTTTGACTGCCTCCAGAAGTTAGATCAGATGGCAAATTGGATTTGGTGCTAGGTCTTTCCCTTTAGGTTTTACCCCAACAATGTTTTCATTAGTTTCGCTCACTCTCGAAATCAAGCATTTTACAGCAGGTTGGAGCAGCCTGTATCTCAGCACAGGAATAAGGTAGGGAAGAATTCTAAGGCTCATTTTGACTGCCTCCAGAAGTTAGATCAGATGGCAAATTGGATTTGGTGCTAGGTCTTTCCCTTTAGGTTTTACCCCAACAATGTTTTCATTAGTTTCGCTCACTCTCGAAATCAAGCATTTTACAGCAGGTTGGAGCAGCCTGTATCTCAGCACAGGAATAAGGTAGGGAAGAATTCTAAGGCTCATTTTGACTGCCTCCAGAAGTTAGATCAGATGGCAAATTGGATTTGGTGCTAGGTCTTTCCCTTTAGGTTTTACCCCAACAATGTTTTCATTAGTTTCGCTCACTCTCGAAATCAAGCATTTTACAGCAGGTTGGAGCAGCCTGTATCTCAGCACAGGAATAAGGTAGGGAAGAATTCTAAGGCTCATTTTGACTGCCTCCAGAAGTTAGATCAGATGGCAAATTGGATTTGGTGCTAGGTCTTTCCCTTTAGGTTTTACCCCAACAATGTTTTCATTAGTTTCGCTCACTCTCGAAATCAAGCATTTTACAGCAGGTTGGAGCAGCCTGTATCTCAGCACAGGAATAAGGTAGGGAAGAATTCTAAGGCTCATTTTGACTGCCTCCAGAAGTTAGATCAGATGGCAAATTGGATTTGGTGCTAGGTCTTTCCCTTTAGGTTTTACCCCAACAATGTTTTCATTAGTTTCGCTCACTCTCGAAATCAAGCATTTTACAGCAGGTTGGAGCAGCCTGTATCTCAGCACAGGAATAAGGTAGGGAAGAATTCTAAGGATCATTTTGACTGCCTCCAGAAGTTAGATCAGATGGCAAATTGGATTTGGTGCTAGGTCTTTCCCTTTAGGTTTTACCCCAACAATGTTTTCATTAGTTTCGCTCACTCTCGAAATCAAGCATTTTACAGCAGGTTGGAGCAGCCTGTATCTCAGCACAGGAATAAGGTAGGGAAGAATTCTAAGGCTCATTTTAACTGCCTCCAGAAGTTAGATCAGATGGCAAATTGGATTTGGTGCTAGGTCTTTCCCTTTAGGTTTTACCCCAACAATGTTTTCATTAGTTTCGCTCACTCTCGAAATCAAGCATTTTACAGCAGGTTGGAGCAGCCTGTATCTCAGCACAGGAATAAGGTAGGGAAGAATTCTAAGGCTCATTTTGACTGCCTCCAGAAGTTAGATCAGATGGCAAATTGGATTTGGTGCTAGGTCTTTCCCTTTAGGTTTTACCCCAACAATGTTTTCATTAGTTTCGCTCACTCTCGAAATCAAGCATTTTACAGCAGGTTGGAGCAGCCTGTATCTCAGCACAGGAATAAGGTAGGGAAGAATTCTAAGGATCATTTTGACTGCCTCCAGAAGTTAGATCAGATGGCAAATTGGATTTGGTGCTAGGTCTTTCCCTTTAGGTTTTACCCCAACAATGTTTTCATTAGTTTCGCTCACTCTCGAAATCAAGCATTTTACAGCAGGTTGGAGCAGCCTGTATCTCAGCACAGGAATAAGGTAGGGAAGAATTCTAAGGATCATTTTGACTGCCTCCAGAAGTTAGATCAGATGGCAAATTGGATTTGGTGCTAGGTCTTTCCCTTTAGGTTTTACCCCAACAATGTTTTCATTAGTTTCGCTCACTCTCGAAATCAAGCATTTTACAGCAGGTTGGAGCAGCCTGTATCTCAGCACAGGAATAAGGTAGGGAAGAATTCTAAGGCTCATTTTGACTGCCTCCAGAAGTTAGATCAGATGGCAAATTGGATTTGGTGCTAGGTCTTTCCCTTTAGGTTTTACCCCAACAATGTTTTCATTAGTTTCGCTCACTCTCGAAATCAAGCATTTTACAGCAGGTTGGAGCAGCCTGTATCTCAGCACAGGAATAAGGTAGGGAAGAATTCTAAGGCTCATTTTGACTGCCTCCAGAAGTTAGATCAGATGGCAAATTGGATTTGGTGCTAGGTCTTTCCCTTTAGGTTTTACCCCAACAATGTTTTCATTAGTTTCGCTCACTCTCGAAATCAAGCATTTTACAGCAGGTTGGAGCAGCCTGTATCTCAGCACAGGAATAAGGTAGGGAAGAATTCTAAGGCTCATTTTGACTGCCTCCAGAAGTTAGATCAGATGGCAAATTGGATTTGGTGCTAGGTCTTTCCCTTTAGGTTTTACCCCAACAATGTTTTCATTAGTTTCGCTCACTCTCGAAATCAAGCATTTTACAGCAGGTTGGAGCAGCCTGTATCTCAGCACAGGAATAAGGTAGGGAAGAATTCTAAGGCTCATTTTGACTGCCTCCAGAAGTTAGATCAGATGGCAAATTGGATTTGGTGCTAGGTCTTTCCCTTTAGGTTTTACCCCAACAATGTTTTCATTAGTTTCGCTCACTCTCGAAATCAAGCATTTTACAGCAGGTTGGAGCAGCCTGTATCTCAGCACAGGAATAAGGTAGGGAAGAATTCTAAGGCTCATTTTGACTGCCTCCAGAAGTTAGATCAGATGGCAAATTGGATTTGGTGCTAGGTCTTTCCCTTTAGGTTTTACCCCAACAATGTTTTCATTAGTTTCGCTCACTCTCGAAATCAAGCATTTTACAGCAGGTTGGAGCAGCCTGTATCTCAGCACAGGAATAAGGTAGGGAAGAATTCTAAGGCTCATTTTGACTGCCTCCAGAAGTTAGATCAGATGGCAAATTGGATTTGGTGCTAGGTCTTTCCCTTTAGGTTTTACCCCAACAATGTTTTCATTAGTTTCGCTCACTCTCGAAATCAAGCATTTTACAGCAGGTTGGAGCAGCCTGTATCTCAGCACAGGAATAAGGTAGGGAAGAATTCTAAGGCTCATTTTGACTGCCTCCAGAAGTTAGATCAGATGGCAAATTGGATTTGGTGCTAGGTCTTTCCCTTTAGGTTTTACCCCAACAATGTTTTCATTAGTTTCGCTCACTCTCGAAATCAAGCATTTTACAGCAGGTTGGAGCAGCCTGTATCTCAGCACAGGAATAAGGTAGGGAAGAATTCTAAGGCTCATTTTGACTGCCTCCAGAAGTTAGATCAGATGGCAAATTGGATTTGGTGCTAGGTCTTTCCCTTTAGGTTTTACCCCAACAATGTTTTCATTAGTTTCGCTCACTCTCGAAATCAAGCATTTTACAGCAGGTTGGAGCAGCCTGTATCTCAGCACAGGAATAAGGTAGGGAAGAATTCTAAGGCTCATTTTGACTGCCTCCAGAAGTTAGATCAGATGGCAAATTGGATTTGGTGCTAGGTCTTTCCCTTTAGGTTTTACCCCAACAATGTTTTCATTAGTTTCGCTCACTCTCGAAATCAAGCATTTTACAGCAGGTTGGAGCAGCCTGTATCTCAGCACAGGAATAAGGTAGGGAAGAATTCTAAGGATCATTTTGACTGCCTCCAGAAGTTAGATCAGATGGCAAATTGGATTTGGTGCTAGGTCTTTCCCTTTAGGTTTTACCCCAACAATGTTTTCATTAGTTTCGCTCACTCTCGAAATCAAGCATTTTACAGCAGGTTGGAGCAGCCTGTATCTCAGCACAGGAATAAGGTAGGGAAGAATTCTAAGGCTCATTTTGACTGCCTCCAGAAGTTAGATCAGATGGCAAATTGGATTTGGTGCTAGGTCTTTCCCTTTAGGTTTTACCCCAACAATGTTTTCATTAGTTTCGCTCACTCTCGAAATCAAGCATTTTACAGCAGGTTGGAGCAGCCTGTATCTCAGCACAGGAATAAGGTAGGGAAGAATTCAAAGGCTCATTTTGACTGCCTCCAGAAGTTAGATCAGATGGCAAATTGGATTTGGTGCTAGGTCTTTCCCTTTAGGTTTTACCCCAACAATGTTTTCATTAGTTTCGCTCACTCTCGAAATCAAGCATTTTACAGCAGGTTGGAGCAGCCTGTATCTCAGCACAGGAATAAGGTAGGGAAGAATTCTAAGGCTCATTTTGACTGCCTCCAGAAGTTAGATCAGATGGCAAATTGGATTTGGTGCTAGGTCTTTCCCTTTAGGTTTTACCCCAACAATGTTTTCATTAGTTTCGCTCACTCTCGAAATCAAGCATTTTACAGCAGGTTGGAGCAGCCTGTATCTCAGCACAGGAATAAGGTAGGGAAGAATTCTAAGGCTCATTTTGACTGCCTCCAGAAGTTAGATCAGATGGCAAATTGGATTTGGTGCTAGGTCTTTCCCTTTAGGTTTTACCCCAACAATGTTTTCATTAGTTTCGCTCACTCTCGAAATCAAGCATTTTACAGCAGGTTGGAGCAGCCTGTATCTCAGCACAGGAATAAGGTAGGGAAGAATTCTAAGGCTCATTTTGACTGCCTCCAGAAGTTAGATCAGATGGCAAATTGGATTTGGTGCTAGGTCTTTCCCTTTAGGTTTTACCCCAACAATGTTTTCATTAGTTTCGCTCACTCTCGAAATCAAGCATTTTACAGCAGGTTGGAGCAGCCTGTATCTCAGCACAGGAATAAGGTAGGGAAGAATTCTAAGGCTCATTTTGACTGCCTCCAGAAGTTAGATCAGATGGCAAATTGGATTTGGTGCTAGGTCTTTCCCTTTAGGTTTTACCCCAACAATGTTTTCATTAGTTTCGCTCACTCTCGAAATCAAGCATTTTACAGCAGGTTGGAGCAGCCTGTATCTCAGCACAGGAATAAGGTAGGGAAGAATTCTAAGGATCATTTTGACTGCCTCCAGAAGTTAGATCAGATGGCAAATTGGATTTGGTGCTAGGTCTTTCCCTTTAGGTTTTACCCCAACAATGTTTTCATTAGTTTCGCTCACTCTCGAAATCAAGCATTTTACAGCAGGTTGGAGCAGCCTGTATCTCAGCACAGGAATAAGGTAGGGAAGAATTCTAAGGCTCATTTTGACTGCCTCCAGAAGTTAGATCAGATGGCAAATTGGATTTGGTGCTAGGTCTTTCCCTTTAGGTTTTACCCCAACAATGTTTTCATTAGTTTCGCTCACTCTCGAAATCAAGCATTTTACAGCAGGTTGGAGCAGCCTGTATCTCAGCACAGGAATAAGGTAGGGAAGAATTCTAAGGCTCATTTTGACTGCCTCCAGAAGTTAGATCAGATGGCAAATTGGATTTGGTGCTAGGTCTTTCCCTTTAGGTTTTACCCCAACAATGTTTTCATTAGTTTCGCTCACTCTCGAAATCAAGCATTTTACAGCAGGTTGGAGCAGCCTGTATCTCAGCACAGGAATAAGGTAGGGAAGAATTCTAAGGCTCATTTTGACTGCCTCCAGAAGTTAGATCAGATGGCAAATTGGATTTGGTGCTAGGTCTTTCCCTTTAGGTTTTACCCCAACAATGTTTTCATTAGTTTCGCTCACTCTCGAAATCAAGCATTTTACAGCAGGTTGGAGCAGCCTGTATCTCAGCACAGGAATAAGGTAGGGAAGAATTCTAAGGATCATTTTGACTGCCTCCAGAAGTTAGATCAGATGGCAAATTGGATTTGGTGCTAGGTCTTTCCCTTTAGGTTTTACCCCAACAATGTTTTCATTAGTTTCGCTCACTCTCGAAATCAAGCATTTTACAGCAGGTTGGAGCAGCCTGTATCTCAGCACAGGAATAAGGTAGGGAAGAATTCTAAGGCTCATTTTGACTGCCTCCAGAAGTTAGATCAGATGGCAAATTGGATTTGGTGCTAGGTCTTTCCCTTTAGGTTTTACCCCAACAATGTTTTCATTAGTTTCGCTCACTCTCGAAATCAAGCATTTTACAGCAGGTTGGAGCAGCCTGTATCTCAGCACAGGAATAAGGTAGGGAAGAATTCAAAGGCTCATTTTGACTGCCTCCAGAAGTTAGATCAGATGGCAAATTGGATTTGGTGCTAGGTCTTTCCCTTTAGGTTTTACCCCAACAATGTTTTCATTAGTTTCGCTCACTCTCGAAATCAAGCATTTTACAGCAGGTTGGAGCAGCCTGTATCTCAGCACAGGAATAAGGTAGGGAAGAATTCTAAGGCTCATTTTGACTGCCTCCAGAAGTTAGATCAGATGGCAAATTGGATTTGGTGCTAGGTCTTTCCCTTTAGGTTTTACCCCAACAATGTTTTCATTAGTTTCGCTCACTCTCGAAATCAAGCATTTTACAGCAGGTTGGAGCAGCCTGTATCTCAGCACAGGAATAAGGTAGGGAAGAATTCTAAGGCTCATTTTGACTGCCTCCAGATGTTAGATCAGATGGCAAATTGGATTTGGTGCTAGGTCTTTCCCTTTAGGTTTTACCCCAACAATGTTTTCATTAGTTTCGCTCACTCTCGAAATCAAGCATTTTACAGCAGGTTGGAGCAGCCTGTATCTCAGCACAGGAATAAGGTAGGGAAGAATTCTAAGGCTCATTTTGACTGCCTCCAGAAGTTAGATCAGATGGCAAATTGGATTTGGTGCTAGGTCTTTCCCTTTAGGTTTTACCCCAACAATGTTTTCATTAGTTTCGCTCACTCTCGAAATCAAGCATTTTACAGCAGGTTGGAGCAGCCTGTATCTCAGCACAGGAATAAGGTAGGGAAGAATTCTAAGGCTCATTTTGACTGCCTCCAGAAGTTAGATCAGATGGCAAATTGGATTTGGTGCTAGGTCTTTCCCTTTAGGTTTTACCCCAACAATGTTTTCATTAGTTTCGCTCACTCTCGAAATCAAGCATTTTACAGCAGGTTGGAGCAGCCTGTATCTCAGCACAGGAATAAGGTAGGGAAGAATTCAAAGGCTCATTTTGACTGCCTCCAGAAGTTAGATCAGATGGCAAATTGGATTTGGTGCTAGGTCTTTCCCTTTAGGTTTTACCCCAACAATGTTTTCATTAGTTTCGCTCACTCTCGAAATCAAGCATTTTACAGCAGGTTGGAGCAGCCTGTATCTCAGCACAGGAATAAGGTAGGGAAGAATTCTAAGGCTCATTTTGACTGCCTCCAGAAGTTAGATCAGATGGCAAATTGGATTTGGTGCTAGGTCTTTCCCTTTAGGTTTTACCCCAACAATGTTTTCATTAGTTTCGCTCACTCTCGAAATCAAGCATTTTACAGCAGGTTGGAGCAGCCTGTATCTCAGCACAGGAATAAGGTAGGGAAGAATTCTAAGGATCATTTTGACTGCCTCCAGAAGTTAGATCAGATGGCAAATTGGATTTGGTGCTAGGTCTTTCCCTTTAGGTTTTACCCCAACAATGTTTTCATTAGTTTCGCTCACTCTCGAAATCAAGCATTTTACAGCAGGTTGGAGCAGCCTGTATCTCAGCACAGGAATAAGGTAGGGAAGAATTCTAAGGATCATTTTGACTGCCTCCAGAAGTTAGATCAGATGGCAAATTGGATTTGGTGCTAGGTCTTTCCCTTTAGGTTTTACCCCAACAATGTTTTCATTAGTTTCGCTCACTCTCGAAATCAAGCATTTTACAGCAGGTTGGAGCAGCCTGTATCTCAGCACAGGAATAAGGTAGGGAAGAATTCTAAGGATCATTTTGACTGCCTCCAGAAGTTAGATCAGATGGCAAATTGGATTTGGTGCTAGGTCTTTCCCTTTAGGTTTTACCCCAACAATGTTTTCATTAGTTTCGCTCACTCTCGAAATCAAGCATTTTACAGCAGGTTGGAGCAGCCTGTATCTCAGCACAGGAATAAGGTAGGGAAGAATTCTAAGGCTCATTTTGACTGCCTCCAGAAGTTAGATCAGATGGCAAATTGGATTTGGTGCTAGGTCTTTCCCTTTAGGTTTTACCCCAACAATGTTTTCATTAGTTTCGCTCACTCTCGAAATCAAGCATTTTACAGCAGGTTGGAGCAGCCTGTATCTCAGCACAGGAATAAGGTAGGGAAGAATTCTAAGGCTCATTTTGACTGCCTCCAGAAGTTAGATCAGATGGCAAATTGGATTTGGTGCTAGGTCTTTCCCTTTAGGTTTTACCCCAACAATGTTTTCATTAGTTTCGCTCACTCTCGAAATCAAGCATTTTACAGCAGGTTGGAGCAGCCTGTATCTCAGCACAGGAATAAGGTAGGGAAGAATTCTAAGGCTCATTTTGACTGCCTCCAGAAGTTAGATCAGATGGCAAATTGGATTTGGTGCTAGGTCTTTCCCTTTAGGTTTTACCCCAACAATGTTTTCATTAGTTTCGCTCACTCTCGAAATCAAGCATTTTACAGCAGGTTGGAGCAGCCTGTATCTCAGCACAGGAATAAGGTAGGGAAGAATTCTAAGGCTCATTTTGACTGCCTCCAGAAGTTAGATCAGATGGCAAATTGGATTTGGTGCTAGGTCTTTCCCTTTAGGTTTTACCCCAACAATGTTTTCATTAGTTTCGCTCACTCTCGAAATCAAGCATTTTACAGCAGGTTGGAGCAGCCTGTATCTCAGCACAGGAATAAGGTAGGGAAGAATTCTAAGGCTCATTTTGACTGCCTCCAGAAGTTAGATCAGATGGCAAATTGGATTTGGTGCTAGGTCTTTCCCTTTAGGTTTTACCCCAACAATGTTTTCATTAGTTTCGCTCACTCTCGAAATCAAGCATTTTACAGCAGGTTGGAGCAGCCTGTATCTCAGCACAGGAATAAGGTAGGGAAGAATTCTAAGGCTCATTTTGACTGCCTCCAGAAGTTAGATCAGATGGCAAATTGGATTTGGTGCTAGGTCTTTCCCTTTAGGTTTTACCCCAACAATGTTTTCATTAGTTTCGCTCACTCTCGAAATCAAGCATTTTACAGCAGGTTGGAGCAGCCTGTATCTCAGCACAGGAATAAGGTAGGGAAGAATTCAAAGGCTCATTTTGACTGCCTCCAGAAGTTAGATCAGATGGCAAATTGGATTTGGTGCTAGGTCTTTCCCTTTAGGTTTTACCCCAACAATGTTTTCATTAGTTTCGCTCACTCTCGAAATCAAGCATTTTACAGCAGGTTGGAGCAGCCTGTATCTCAGCACAGGAATAAGGTAGGGAAGAATTCTAAGGCTCATTTTGACTGCCTCCAGAAGTTAGATCAGATGGCAAATTGGATTTGGTGCTAGGTCTTTCCCTTTAGGTTTTACCCCAACAATGTTTTCATTAGTTTCGCTCACTCTCGAAATCAAGCATTTTACAGCAGGTTGGAGCAGCCTGTATCTCAGCACAGGAATAAGGTAGGGAAGAATTCTAAGGCTCATTTTGACTGCCTCCAGAAGTTAGATCAGATGGCAAATTGGATTTGGTGCTAGGTCTTTCCCTTTAGGTTTTACCCCAACAATGTTTTCATTAGTTTCGCTCACTCTCGAAATCAAGCATTTTACAGCAGGTTGGAGCAGCCTGTATCTCAGCACAGGAATAAGGTAGGGAAGAATTCTAAGGATCATTTTGACTGCCTCCAGAAGTTAGATCAGATGGCAAATTGGATTTGGTGCTAGGTCTTTCCCTTTAGGTTTTACCCCAACAATGTTTTCATTAGTTTCGCTCACTCTCGAAATCAAGCATTTTACAGCAGGTTGGAGCAGCCTGTATCTCAGCACAGGAATAAGGTAGGGAAGAATTCTAAGGCTCATTTTGACTGCCTCCAGAAGTTAGATCAGATGGCAAATTGGATTTGGTGCTAGGTCTTTCCCTTTAGGTTTTACCCCAACAATGTTTTCATTAGTTTCGCTCACTCTCGAAATCAAGCATTTTACAGCAGGTTGGAGCAGCCTGTATCTCAGCACAGGAATAAGGTAGGGAAGAATTCAAAGGCTCATTTTGACTGCCTCCAGAAGTTAGATCAGATGGCAAATTGGATTTGGTGCTAGGTCTTTCCCTTTAGGTTTTACCCCAACAATGTTTTCATTAGTTTCGCTCACTCTCGAAATCAAGCATTTTACAGCAGGTTGGAGCAGCCTGTATCTCAGCACAGGAATAAGGTAGGGAAGAATTCTAAGGCTCATTTTGACTGCCTCCAGAAGTTAGATCAGATGGCAAATTGGATTTGGTGCTAGGTCTTTCCCTTTAGGTTTTACCCCAACAATGTTTTCATTAGTTTCGCTCACTCTCGAAATCAAGCATTTTACAGCAGGTTGGAGCAGCCTGTATCTCAGCACAGGAATAAGGTAGGGAAGAATTCTAAGGCTCATTTTGACTGCCTCCAGAAGTTAGATCAGATGGCAAATTGGATTTGGTGCTAGGTCTTTCCCTTTAGGTTTTACCCCAACAATGTTTTCATTAGTTTCGCTCACTCTCGAAATCAAGCATTTTACAGCAGGTTGGAGCAGCCTGTATCTCAGCACAGGAATAAGGTAGGGAAGAATTCTAAGGCTCATTTTGACTGCCTCCAGAAGTTAGATCAGATGGCAAATTGGATTTGGTGCTAGGTCTTTCCCTTTAGGTTTTACCCCAACAATGTTTTCATTAGTTTCGCTCACTCTCGAAATCAAGCATTTTACAGCAGGTTGGAGCAGCCTGTATCTCAGCACAGGAATAAGGTAGGGAAGAATTCTAAGGCTCATTTTGACTGCCTCCAGAAGTTAGATCAGATGGCAAATTGGATTTGGTGCTAGGTCTTTCCCTTTAGGTTTTACCCCAACAATGTTTTCATTAGTTTCGCTCACTCTCGAAATCAAGCATTTTACAGCAGGTTGGAGCAGCCTGTATCTCAGCACAGGAATAAGGTAGGGAAGAATTCAAAGGCTCATTTTGACTGCCTCCAGAAGTTAGATCAGATGGCAAATTGGATTTGGTGCTAGGTCTTTCCCTTTAGGTTTTACCCCAACAATGTTTTCATTAGTTTCGCTCACTCTCGAAATCAAGCATTTTACAGCAGGTTGGAGCAGCCTGTATCTCAGCACAGGAATAAGGTAGGGAAGAATTCTAAGGCTCATTTTGACTGCCTCCAGAAGTTAGATCAGATGGCAAATTGGATTTGGTGCTAGGTCTTTCCCTTTAGGTTTTACCCCAACAATGTTTTCATTAGTTTCGCTCACTCTCGAAATCAAGCATTTTACAGCAGGTTGGAGCAGCCTGTATCTCAGCACAGGAATAAGGTAGGGAAGAATTCTAAGGCTCATTTTGACTGCCTCCAGAAGTTAGATCAGATGGCAAATTGGATTTGGTGCTAGGTCTTTCCCTTTAGGTTTTACCCCAACAATGTTTTCATTAGTTTCGCTCACTCTCGAAATCAAGCATTTTACAGCAGGTTGGAGCAGCCTGTATCTCAGCACAGGAATAAGGTAGGGAAGAATTCTAAGGCTCATTTTGACTGCCTCCAGAAGTTAGATCAGATGGCAAATTGGATTTGGTGCTAGGTCTTTCCCTTTAGGTTTTACCCCAACAATGTTTTCATTAGTTTCGCTCACTCTCGAAATCAAGCATTTTACAGCAGGTTGGAGCAGCCTGTATCTCAGCACAGGAATAAGGTAGGGAAGAATTCTAAGGCTCATTTTGACTGCCTCCAGAAGTTAGATCAGATGGCAAATTGGATTTGGTGCTAGGTCTTTCCCTTTAGGTTTTACCCCAACAATGTTTTCATTACTTTCGCTCACTCTCGAAATCAAGCATTTTACAGCAGGTTGGAGCAGCCTGTATCTCAGCACAGGAATAAGGTAGGGAAGAATTCTAAGGATCATTTTGACTGCCTCCAGAAGTTAGATCAGATGGCAAATTGGATTTGGTGCTAGGTCTTTCCCTTTAGGTTTTACCCCAACAATGTTTTCATTAGTTTCGCTCACGAAATCAAGCATTTTACAGCAGGTTGGAGCAGCCTGTATCTCAGCACAGGAATAAGGTAGGGAAGAATTCTAAGGCTCATTTTGACTGCCTCCAGAAGTTAGATCAGATGGCAAATTGGATTTGGTGCTAGGTCTTTCCCTTTAGGTTTTACCCCAACAATGTTTTCATTAGTTTCGCTCACTCTCGAAATCAAGCATTTTACAGCAGGTTGGAGCAGCCTGTATCTCAGCACAGGAATAAGGTAGGGAAGAATTCTAAGGCTCATTTTGACTGCCTCCAGAAGTTAGATCAGATGGCAAATTGGATTTGGTGCTAGGTCTTTCCCTTTAGGTTTTACCCCAACAATGTTTTCATTAGTTTCGCTCACTCTCGAAATCAAGCATTTTACAGCAGGTTGGAGCAGCCTGTATCTCAGCACAGGAATAAGGTAGGGAAGAATTCTAAGGCTCATTTTGACTGCCTCCAGAAGTTAGATCAGATGGCAAATTGGATTTGGTGCTAGGTCTTTCCCTTTAGGTTTTACCCCAACAATGTTTTCATTAGTTTCGCTCACGAAATCAAGCATTTTACAGCAGGTTGGAGCAGCCTGTATCTCAGCACAGGAATAAGGTAGGGAAGAATTCTAAGGCTCATTTTGACTGCCTCCAGAAGTTAGATCAGATGGCAAATTGGATTTGGTGCTAGGTCTTTCCCTTTAGGTTTTACCCCAACAATGTTTTCATTAGTTTCGCTCACTCTCGAAATCAAGCATTTTACAGCAGGTTGGAGCAGCCTGTATCTCAGCACAGGAATAAGGTAGGGAAGAATTCTAAGGCTCATTTTGACTGCCTCCAGAAGTTAGATCAGATGGCAAATTGGATTTGGTGCTAGGTCTTTCCCTTTAGGTTTTACCCCAACAATGTTTTCATTAGTTTCGCTCACTCTCGAAATCAAGCATTTTACAGCAGGTTGGAGCAGCCTGTATCTCAGCACAGGAATAAGGTAGGGAAGAATTCTAAGGCTCATTTTGACTGCCTCCAGAAGTTAGATCAGATGGCAAATTGGATTTGGTGCTAGGTCTTTCCCTTTAGGTTTTACCCCAACAATGTTTTCATTAGTTTCGCTCACGAAATCAAGCATTTTACAGCAGGTTGGAGCAGCCTGTATCTCAGCACAGGAATAAGGTAGGGAAGAATTCTAAGGCTCATTTTGACTGCCTCCAGAAGTTAGATCAGATGGCAAATTGGATTTGGTGCTAGGTCTTTCCCTTTAGGTTTTACCCCAACAATGTTTTCATTAGTTTCGCTCACTCTCGAAATCAAGCATTTTACAGCAGGTTGGAGCAGCCTGTATCTCAGCACAGGAATAAGGTAGGGAAGAATTCTAAGGCTCATTTTGACTGCCTCCAGAAGTTAGATCAGATGGCAAATTGGATTTGGTGCTAGGTCTTTCCCTTTAGGTTTTACCCCAACAATGTTTTCATTAGTTTCGCTCACTCTCGAAATCAAGCATTTTACAGCAGGTTGGAGCAGCCTGTATCTCAGCACAGGAATAAGGTAGGGAAGAATTCTAAGGCTCATTTTGACTGCCTCCAGAAGTTAGATCAGATGGCAAATTGGATTTGGTGCTAGGTCTTTCCCTTTAGGTTTTACCCCAACAATGTTTTCATTAGTTTCGCTCACTCTCGAAATCCAGCATTTTACAGCAGGTTGGAGCAGCCTGTATCTCAGCACAGGAATAAGGTAGGGAAGAATTCTAAGGCTCATTTTGACTGCCTCCAGAAGTTAGATCAGATGGCAAATTGGATTTGGTGCTAGGTCTTTCCCTTTAGGTTTTACCCCAACAATGTTTTCATTAGTTTCGCTCACTCTCGAAATCAAGCATTTTACAGCAGGTTGGAGCAGCCTGTATCTCAGCACAGGAATAAGGTAGGGAAGAATTCTAAGGCTCATTTTGACTGCCTCCAGAAGTTAGATCAGATGGCAAATTGGATTTGGTGCTAGGTCTTTCCCTTTAGGTTTTACCCCAACAATGTTTTCATTAGTTTCGCTCACTCTCGAAATCAAGCATTTTACAGCAGGTTGGAGCAGCCTGTATCTCAGCACAGGAATAAGGTAGGGAAGAATTCTAAGGCTCATTTTGACTGCCTCCAGAAGTTAGATCAGATGGCAAATTGGATTTGGTGCTAGGTATTTCCCTTTAGGTTTTACCCCAACAATGTTTTCATTAGTTTCGCTCACTCTCGAAATCAAGCATTTTACAGCAGGTTGGAGCAGCCTGTATCTCAGCACAGGAATAAGGTAGGGAAGAATTCTAAGGCTCATTTTGACTGCCTCCAGAAGTTAGATCAGATGGCAAATTGGATTTGGTGCTAGGTCTTTCCCTTTAGGTTTTACCCCAACAATGTTTTCATTAGTTTCGCTCACTCTCGAAATCAAGCATTTTACAGCAGGTTGGAGCAGCCTGTATCTCAGCACAGGAATAAGGTAGGGAAGAATTCTAAGGCTCATTTTGACTGCCTCCAGAAGTTAGATCAGATGGCAAATTGGATTTGGTGCTAGGTCTTTCCCTTTAGGTTTTACCCCAACAATGTTTTCATTAGTTTCGCTCACTCTCGAAATCAAGCATTTTACAGCAGGTTGGAGCAGCCTGTATCTCAGCACAGGAATAAGGTAGGGAAGAATTCTGAGGATCATTTTGACTGCCTCCAGAAGTTAGATCAGATGGCAAATTGGATTTGGTGCTAGGTCTTTCCCTTTAGGTTTTACCCCAACAATGTTTTCATTAGTTTCGCTCACTCTCGAAATCAAGCATTTTACAGCAGGTTGGAGCAGCCTGTATCTCAGCACAGGAATAAGGTAGGGAAGAATTCAAAGGCTCATTTTGACTGCCTCCAGAAGTTAGATCAGATGGCAAATTGGATTTGGTGCTAGGTCTTTCCCTTTAGGTTTTACCCCAACAATGTTTTCATTAGTTTCGCTCACTCTCGAAATCAAGCATTTTACAGCAGGTTGGAGCAGCCTGTATCTCAGCACAGGAATAAGGTAGGGAAGAATTCTAAGGCTCATTTTGACTGCCTCCAGAAGTTAGATCAGATGGCAAATTGGATTTGGTGCTAGGTCTTTCCCTTTAGGTTTTACCCCAACAATGTTTTCATTAGTTTCGCTCACTCTCGAAATCAAGCATTTTACAGCAGGTTGGAGCAGCCTGTATCTCAGCACAGGAATAAGGTAGGGAAGAATTCTAAGGCTCATTTTGACTGCCTCCAGAAGTTAGATCAGATGGCAAATTGGATTTGGTGCTAGGTCTTTCCCTTTAGGTTTTACCCCAACAATGTTTTCATTAGTTTCGCTCACTCTCGAAATCAAGCATTTTACAGCAGGTTGGAGCAGCCTGTATCTCAGCACAGGAATAAGGTAGGGAAGAATTCTAAGGATCATTTTGACTGCCTCCAGAAGTTAGATCAGATGGCAAATTGGATTTGGTGCTAGGTCTTTCCCTTTAGGTTTTACCCCAACAATGTTTTCATTAGTTTCGCTCACTCTCGAAATCAAGCATTTTACAGCAGGTTGGAGCAGCCTGTATCTCAGCACAGGAATAAGGTAGGGAAGAATTCTAAGGCTCATTTTGACTGCCTCCAGAAGTTAGATCAGATGGCAAATTGGATTTGGTGCTAGGTCTTTCCCTTTAGGTTTTACCCCAACAATGTTTTCATTAGTTTCGCTCACTCTCGAAATCAAGCATTTTACAGCAGGTTGGAGCAGCCTGTATCTCAGCACAGGAATAAGGTAGGGAAGAATTCTAAGGCTCATTTTGACTGCCTCCAGAAGTTAGATCAGATGGCAAATTGGATTTGGTGCTAGGTCTTTCCCTTTAGGTTTTACCCCAACAATGTTTTCATTAGTTTCGCTCACTCTCGAAATCAAGCATTTTACAGCAGGTTGGAGCAGCCTGTATCTCAGCACAGGAATAAGGTAGGGAAGAATTCTAAGGCTCATTTTGACTGCCTCCAGAAGTTAGATCAGATGGCAAATTGGATTTGGTGCTAGGTCTTTCCCTTTAGGTTTTACCCCAACAATGTTTTCATTAGTTTCGCTCACTCTCGAAATCAAGCATTTTACAGCAGGTTGGAGCAGCCTGTATCTCAGCACAGGAATAAGGTAGGGAAGAATTCTAAGGCTCATTTTGACTGCCTCCAGAAGTTAGATCAGATGGCAAATTGGATTTGGTGCTAGGTCTTTCCCTTTAGGTTTTACCCCAACAATGTTTTCATTAGTTTCGCTCACTCTCGAAATCAAGCATTTTACAGCAGGTTGGAGCAGCCTGTATCTCAGCACAGGAATAAGGTAGGGAAGAATTCTAAGGATCATTTTGACTGCCTCCAGAAGTTAGATCAGATGGCAAATTGGATTTGGTGCTAGGTCTTTCCCTTTAGGTTTTACCCCAACAATGTTTTCATTAGTTTCGCTCACTCTGGAAATCAAGCATTTTACAGCAGGTTGGAGCAGCCTGTATCTCAGCACAGGAATAAGGTAGGGAAGAATTCTAAGGCTCATTTTGACTGCCTCCAGAAGTTAGATCAGATGGCAAATTGGATTTGGTGCTAGGTCTTTCCCTTTAGGTTTTTACCCCAACAATGTTTTCATTAGTTTCGCTCACTCTCGAAATCAAGCATTTTACAGCAGGTTGGAGCAGCCTGTATCTCAGCACAGGAATAAGGTAGGGAAGAATTCAAAGGCTCATTTTGACTGCCTCCAGAAGTTAGATCAGATGGCAAATTGGATTTGGTGCTAGGTCTTTCCCTTTAGGTTTTACCCCAACAATGTTTTCATTAGTTTCGCTCACTCTCGAAATCAAGCATTTTACAGCAGGTTGGAGCAGCCTGTATCTCAGCACAGGAATAAGGTAGGGAAGAATTCTAAGGCTCATTTTGACTGCCTCCAGAAGTTAGATCAGATGGCAAATTGGATTTGGTGCTAGGTCTTTCCCTTTAGGTTTTACCCCCAACAATGTTTTCATTAGTTTCGCTCACTCTCGAAATCAAGCATTTTACAGCAGGTTGGAGCAGCCTGTATCTCAGCACAGGAATAAGGTAGGGAAGAATTCTAAGGCTCATTTTGACTGCCTCCAGAAGTTAGATCAGATGGCAAATTGGATTTGGTGCTAGGTCTTTCCCTTTAGGTTTTACCCCAACAATGTTTTCATTAGTTTCGCTCACTCTCGAAATCCAGCATTTTACAGCAGGTTGGAGCAGCCTGTATCTCAGCACAGGAATAAGGTAGGGAAGAATTCTAAGGCTCATTTTGACTGCCTCCAGAAGTTAGATCAGATGGCAAATTGGATTTGGTGCTAGGTCTTTCCCTTTAGGTTTTACCCCAACAATGTTTTCATTAGTTTCGCTCACTCTCGAAATCAAGCATTTTACAGCAGGTTGGAGCAGCCTGTATCTCAGCACAGGAATAAGGTAGGGAAGAATTCTAAGGCTCATTTTGACTGCCTCCAGAAGTTAGATCAGATGGCAAATTGGATTTGGTGCTAGGTCTTTCCCTTTAGGTTTTACCCCAACAATGTTTTCATTAGTTTCGCTCACTCTCGAAATCAAGCATTTTACAGCAGGTTGGAGCAGCCTGTATCTCAGCACAGGAATAAGGTAGGGAAGAATTCTAAGGCTCATTTTGACTGCCTCCAGAAGTTAGATCAGATGGCAAATTGGATTTGGTGCTAGGTCTTTCCCTTTAGGTTTTACCCCAACAATGTTTTCATTAGTTTCGCTCACTCTCGAAATCAAGCATTTTACAGCAGGTTGGAGCAGCCTGTATCTCAGCACAGGAATAAGGTAGGGAAGAATTCTAAGGATCATTTTGACTGCCTCCAGAAGTTAGATCAGATGGCAAATTGGATTTGGTGCTAGGTCTTTCCCTTTAGGTTTTACCCCAACAATGTTTTCATTAGTTTCGCTCACTCTCGAAATCAAGCATTTTACAGCAGGTTGGAGCAGCCTGTATCTCAGCACAGGAATAAGGTAGGGAAGAATTCTAAGGCTCATTTTGACTGCCTCCAGAAGTTAGATCAGATGGCAAATTGGATTTGGTGCTAGGTCTTTCCCTTTAGGTTTTACCCCAACAATGTTTTCATTAGTTTCGCTCACTCTCGAAATCAAGCATTTTACAGCAGGTTGGAGCAGCCTGTATCTCAGCACAGGAATAAGGTAGGGAAGAATTCAAAGGCTCATTTTGACTGCCTCCAGAAGTTAGATCAGATGGCAAATTGGATTTGGTGCTAGGTCTTTCCCTTTAGGTTTTACCCCAACAATGTTTTCATTAGTTTCGCTCACTCTCGAAATCAAGCATTTTACAGCAGGTTGGAGCAGCCTGTATCTCAGCACAGGAATAAGGTAGGGAAGAATTCTAAGGCTCATTTTGACTGCCTCCAGAAGTTAGATCAGATGGCAAATTGGATTTGGTGCTAGGTCTTTCCCTTTAGGTTTTACCCCAACAATGTTTTCATTAGTTTCGCTCACTCTCGAAATCAAGCATTTTACAGCAGGTTGGAGCAGCCTGTATCTCAGCACAGGAATAAGGTAGGGAAGAATTCTAAGGCTCATTTTGACTGCCTCCAGAAGTTAGATCAGATGGCAAATTGGATTTGGTGCTAGGTCTTTCCCTTTAGGTTTTACCCCAACAATGTTTTCATTAGTTTCGCTCACTCTCGAAATCAAGCATTTTACAGCAGGTTGGAGCAGCCTGTATCTCAGCACAGGAATAAGGTAGGGAAGAATTCTAAGGCTCATTTTGACTGCCTCCAGAAGTTAGATCAGATGGCAAATTGGATTTGGTGCTAGGTCTTTCCCTTTAGGTTTTACCCCAACAATGTTTTCATTAGTTTCGCTCACTCTCGAAATCAAGCATTTTACAGCAGGTTGGAGCAGCCTGTATCTCAGCACAGGAATAAGGTAGGGAAGAATTCTAAGGCTCATTTTGACTGCCTCCAGAAGTTAGATCAGATGGCAAATTGGATTTGGTGCTAGGTCTTTCCCTTTAGGTTTTACCCCAACAATGTTTTCATTAGTTTCGCTCACTCTCGAAATCAAGCATTTTACAGCAGGTTGGAGCAGCCTGTATCTCAGCACAGGAATAAGGTAGGGAAGAATTCTAAGGCTCATTTTGACTGCCTCCAGAAGTTAGATCAGATGGCAAATTGGATTTGGTGCTAGGTCTTTCCCTTTAGGTTTTACCCCAACAATGTTTTCATTAGTTTCGCTCACTCTCGAAATCAAGCATTTTACAGCAGGTTGGAGCAGCCTGTATCTCAGCACAGGAATAAGGTAGGGAAGAATTCTAAGGCTCATTTTGACTGCCTCCAGAAGTTAGATCAGATGGCAAATTGGATTTGGTGCTAGGTCTTTCCCTTTAGGTTTTACCCCAACAATGTTTTCATTAGTTTCGCTCACTCTCGAAATCAAGCATTTTACAGCAGGTTGGAGCAGCCTGTATCTCAGCACAGGAATAAGGTAGGGAAGAATTCTGAGGATCATTTTGACTGCCTCCAGAAGTTAGATCAGATGGCAAATTGGATTTGGTGCTAGGTCTTTCCCTTTAGGTTTTACCCCAACAATGTTTTCATTAGTTTCGCTCACTCTCGAAATCAAGCATTTTACAGCAGGTTGGAGCAGCCTGTATCTCAGCACAGGAATAAGGTAGGGAAGAATTCAAAGGCTCATTTTGACTGCCTCCAGAAGTTAGATCAGATGGCAAATTGGATTTGGTGCTAGGTCTTTCCCTTTAGGTTTTACCCCAACAATGTTTTCATTAGTTTCGCTCACTCTCGAAATCAAGCATTTTACAGCAGGTTGGAGCAGCCTGTATCTCAGCACAGGAATAAGGTAGGGAAGAATTCTAAGGCTCATTTTGACTGCCTCCAGAAGTTAGATCAGATGGCAAATTGGATTTGGTGCTAGGTCTTTCCCTTTAGGTTTTACCCCAACAATGTTTTCATTAGTTTCGGCTCACTCTCGAAATCAAGCATTTTACAGCAGGTTGGAGCAGCCTGTATCTCAGCACAGGAATAAGGTAGGGAAGAATTCAAAGGCTCATTTTGACTGCCTCCAGAAGTTAGATCAGATGGCAAATTGGATTTGGTGCTAGGTCTTTCCCTTTAGGTTTTACCCCAACAATGTTTTCATTAGTTTCGCTCACTCTCGAAATCAAGCATTTTACAGCAGGTTGGAGCAGCCTGTATCTCAGCACAGGAATAAGGTAGGGAAGAATTCTAAGGCTCATTTTGACTGCCTCCAGAAGTTAGATCAGATGGCAAATTGGATTTGGTGCTAGGTCTTTCCCTTTAGGTTTTACCCCAACAATGTTTTCATTAGTTTCGCTCACTCTCGAAATCAAGCA